>NC_073410.1:11885000-11960000 GCF_028641065.1 Leucoraja erinaceus | reverse complement strand
CCAGCACGATGATCATGGCTGATCATCTAAAATCAGTACCCCGCTCCTGCTTCCCCCCCCCCCCCATATTCCTTGATTCCTTTAGCCCAGAAGGTTTTTCACCATCATGATGAAAACGGATTCTCTAGCCTTTGGGATCTGCTGCAAACTAACTGGAAGCCCCGGATCCAACCTGTAGCTGTGCCGAAAGTTCAAAAGCAATAGCTGGCTACCGAAGGGCTATGGGACATCCAGAGGCGCTACATAAATGCAAGCCTTTCTTTGTGCACAATCGGCATATCAAAGTCAGGGCAGGCCTCAGCATTGGGAAGGTCTTTTCGCTGTGTGACTGCGTGGACTGTCGACAGGGAACAGAGTGGTCCTGTTACCTATTTACCCCAAATGGAATGTACATTGATGTCTATCCAAGGTACATAGAGTGAATGCACTAGATGAGATTGGGCACCGGACCAGGATAAATGCTTCTTGTAGCATATTCTGAGACACACTGGCGTCCAATCCAATTATATGAATCAGATAAATATTGCTATTTATACTTGGATGGCTCGAGTTGAATTTGAACCCCCTACTGCACCAGACAGGTTGCTGTGCGTCTTTCATTCCCACTGCCGCACGAGCCCCGCACATGCAAAGAAATTAAACGGCGCCGTATATTTCCTCGCTTCCACTTGATCCCATCCGTCGCAGGAAGTGAATAAAGATAAACGCACTGCCTGGGGGAGATAGGCAGCCAGCGCAGAGCAGAGCAGAGCAGACACGGGATCGACCCAGCTAGCTCCCCACCGAATTGGCTCAAACATTCGATGCAACAACTGACTTCAGATCCACTCGGAGCTGGAAGAGGACGAAGCAACGTCAGCCCCCCCCGTTCCCTGATTACTAATTTACATCCAGCCGATCAAATGTTCAGATCTGTAGGTGAAGTTGGGGTCAGATCTGATTATGCTCAACAGCCTGTCAAGTCTCATTGGCCAGACTCGCGAATGTGGAATGGATAAGAAAGCGGAAAACGTCCATGAAATTGTATCTTGCCTGAAGTTACGAGAATGCTAATGGGAAAATAGAAACATTGCCAGCCAGTGTAATGTAGAAGTTAGAAGCAGTTTAAGGCTTTTTTAAAAATCCGGAGGCGCTCCGGGAGATTCAAACGCTCATCTAATTTGCAATGAAGGTGCAGAAGTGTGATCTCTTGCTGTGGTTTGGAGGCGGCGGTGCTGTTACGGACTCAAGCTGGTGGTGGCAACTCAGGGTATAACACGAGTGGTAAAGTACGGGAGGAAAGCCCCTGTCCCACTTTCCTGAGTTACCACAAGTTCTCCCTTGATTCAAACTTGGAGAAATACTGTAATAGCCAGCCGTTGGTACTCGAGGCTATATTTTTAACTCGTGGACATTTTTCAACATGCTCAAAAATTGTCCCGACTTACCTGAAGCGCCGAGTACCTACGGCTGGCATTA
This sequence comes from Leucoraja erinaceus, assembly GCF_028641065.1. NCBI lineage: Eukaryota > Metazoa > Chordata > Chondrichthyes > Rajiformes > Rajidae > Leucoraja > Leucoraja erinaceus. The sequence goes on along the minus strand of NC_073410.1, from coordinate 11,958,542 downwards.
AGAAGCTGCTACGAAATATCTACGAACTCGCTACCGCCTCCTACGGACTCGCTACGGACATTCTCCGAGTTTGAATCAAGGGGAAAACTCGGAAGAAATCGTGAATAACTCGGGAGAGAGGGACAGAGACTTAACGCAATGGGCCAGGCAGTGTCTGTGAAGGGAATGGAGAGGCGATGGTTCGGGCTGCGACACTTCTTTACACTGATTGTTGAAAAGGTGGTGAAAGCTGGAAAAGGGGTGGAGGCAGAATCAAGTCAGGCAAGTGATAGGTGGAAAATAGACACAAAAAGCTGGAGTAACTCAGCGGGTCAGGCAGCATCTCTGGGGAAAAGGATTAGGTGCCGTTTGAGGTCGAGACCTTCTTCAGACTGAGAGTCAGGGGAGGGGGAAATGAGGGGTATGAAAAGGTACAGGATAAATCAGAGCTGGCATTGATGACTCAGGAAAGGTGGAGCCCACAATGGTCCATTGTTGGTTGTGGAAGAGACGATAATGAAAGGAAACAAACAGTGAAACTAGTGAGACCACTAGGGAGAGGGATCTGTTTGTATCCCATCGTTTTCATCTCTTCCACGGACAACAATGGACCTTTGTGGGCTCCTCCTTTCCTGAGTCAATGATTTCAAGTCTGAAGAAGGGTCCCGACATTAACTATTCCTGTTCTCTAGAGATGCTGCCTGACCCGCTGAGTGGGGTGGGAGATTGCAACCTTCGACGAATCCAATCAACCCGGCGTGCACAATCAAATAAGATCTAATAGAACAAGTTGTTCTACAACTTTAGGCTGTGCACGCCATACTCAAGAAGTCCCGCTGAGTTATTCCTGCATTTTGCATTGCTTTTTGGTGTAGACCAGCAACTGCAGTTCATAGAAACATAGAAACATAGAACATAGAACATAGGTGCAAGAGGAGGCCATTCGGCCCTTCGAGCCAGCACCGCCATTCAATATGATCATGGCTGATCATCCAAAATCAGTCCCCCATTCCTGCTTTCTCCACATATGCTTCCTGCACAAGTGATAGGTGGATACAGGTGAGGGTGGTTTGATCGGTAGGTGGGTGAACAAAGGCTTGAAAGTGAAAAAAGAGATAAAAGGGCGCCTGACAAGGAGGGAAGAAAATTTAAATATAAAGCATTCGGTGCAAATGTGAAGCAATTCAGAGTTTAGTTGACAGTCTGTTTTGATCTTGGTGCTGTCTGTCGGTGCTAGAATAGTCCCCATCTGCCACGCTAGAATGAATGTGGAAGTGGATCAGGAGCTCCTGGTGAAATATAAAGAGCTGTCACTCTGCTGAATACAAAGTTGACTTCATCTGAGATGTACTGGCTATCTATTGGCCCGACTTTTGAAAGGCATGGGGGAGAGAATCATTACCTTCAGGAAGAGGGAAGTTAGTTTGAGTTTAGTTTAGACTTGACTTGTCACGTGTACCGAGATACAGCAAAAAGCTTTTGTTGCGTGTAACCAGTAAACGGAAAGACAACACATGATTACAATCGAGCCGTCCACAGCGCACAGATAGATGATTAAGGGAATAACTTGAATAACATTTAGTGCGAGATGAAGCCAGTAAAATCAAAAAATTGCCCAAGGATCTCCAATGAGGTAGATAGGAGCTACTATCGACCTCATTGGAGACCCTTGGACTATCTTTGAAGTGTTTGTTTGGATAGATCACTGCTTTCATAATGAATACAAAGATAGCACGGTGGCGCAGCGGTAGAGTTGCTGCTTTACAGCGCGTGCGGCGCCAGGGACCTGGGTTCGATCCTGACTTTGGTCGCTGCCTGTACGTAGTTTGTACGTTCTCCCCGTGACCGCGTGGGTTTTCTCCGAGATCTTCGGTTTCCTCCCACACTCCAAAGACGTAAAGGGTTTGTCGGTAAATTGGCTTGTGTGTGATCATATTGAATGGCGGTGCTGTCTTGAAGGGCCAATTGGCCTAATCCCGTACCTATTTTTCTATGTTTCTATGTTTCTAACTGGAGGGCTTACCCTTCTGCGCCCTCAAGGCCGGCTGTGGGAGACACCCTCGGGGCATGAAGGTTGAAGGTTGAAGATTGAAGGTGGCCGGGCAAGGAGAGGGGCGACGGTTTGCGGGACGAGATGGAGGTGGTGGCTGCATCGGGCCTTTACTGTTGGAACGGTGAAATGGTACCAAAAGCTGGCAACTCTCGTCGGCTCAGCGGCTGGTTCTAAGTGTTATATACTGATTGTTCTTGCATATGGCAGTAATCTTCTGATCTGTATGGGGAAAAAAGAATCTAACTGTACATGTGATAATAAGGAACCAGTGAAGCTGGAATCTAAAACATAAAGTGCTGGAGTAACTCTACAGCACCGCAGGAGGGTTTGGACTGGCAAGGTTTTGGGTCGGGTCCCTTCCTTAAAAGCTGGCGTTCCTGTGTAATTGTGAGTTCTTTGGCATGTACTGATCAACATTTGTACTCCTGTTACGTGGCTTAACTCAGGATTATTACCCGGGACTGCCTGTCAACTCTAATAAACGTTCTCCGTGCCTCTGTTGATATTGTAGCATTTCTTGTCAACATATGCCCACACTTCTGAAGCAATGTGTTTACACTGCACTCGACTAATGAATAATTCACTGGGAACCTTGATCCTTTTCCAAGGTGTGATGCCTTAACAAGATTTTTGTTCCTATGCTAACAATGAAGAGAGAAAATCTTATCCTCTTGCCCTTGTTTCTAAGTTGGTTTTCAGAAAGAAACTCAATGTTATTGATCAAGCTGCCGTCTGCTTCTAATTAAGTTAAATCAAATGATGATAACTATTGAATAGCAACGGGGAAAATTCTAAGCAGCAAGCACCATCTGACGTTGCATTTATTACCCTTTATACAGTTCAGGATTGCAGAAGGAATGCATATAGTCTCAGAGCTATAAGTGAGTGTGAGTATTATGTTTCTATGTCCTGTGTTTTAACGCTCCCAAATGATGTAACTATAAAGCTTTACTGGCCCACTGTTAATAGTGAGTCCTTCATGAATCAACTACAAATTGTATTTTCATAAAGAGTTTTCTGCAACCGATGTGCAATGCAAGTCATTTCTGCAATGTGCACACAAGTGGATTGCCTCAGTATATCAGCCGTCTATTATAGGTTATCGCCATGATGCACGTAGCGGGACATTGTAGGCTGGACGACCTCATGTCAATTGGAGAGAGACGCCATTCATTCTTCCTGCCATAAAGATGTCTCGTTAGGAACCAATTTCTTTCTATGTTTTCGGCGCCCAACAAAATCCCGCCATGGCTTAGTAACGTTTACGATCTTGTCAACCCTTCCCCGGTTATTTTAGCCGTGCAAAACTATGTGCGCTTAGGAAAGGAAACATCATTCTACTTAAATCTGGGTTGAATTGATTGAAATTTTATCGGGGACGCAGGCCATTCAGCCCACCGAGTCCATACTGACCGTAGATCAGAGTCAAGAGTCAAGAGTGTTTTATTGTCACACGTCCCAGATAGAACAATGAAATTCTTAAGGGCCTGTCCCACTTGGGTGTCGTTTGTGTGTAATTTACGTGACATTATTTACGTGTCACGACGCACACGTGATGCGCGCATGGTACGTATTACGCGTGCAAGGTGTGTGGTGACAAAGGCAGTGATGCGCGGTTGCGCGCGGTGCCCCAGAATTTTGGGATGTACAAAATCTTCGCATGCCATCTGCGTGACGCGCAAATTACGCCCAAGTGGGACAGGCCCTTTACTTGCAGCAGTACAACCGAATATGTAAACATAGTACCATCTAGCCACACTAGTTCTACCTCATCCCACTTTCTTATGAGCTCCCTGCACAGTAAGGTCAATTTACAGACGCCATTTAACCTCCAGACCCCACAGGTCTGTGGGATGTTAGAGGAAACCAGAGCACCCGAAGGAACTCCATGTGGTCACAGGGAGAACGTGCAAACTCCACACAGACGGCAGATGGACCCGAGGTCAGGATTGAATCTGGGTCTCAGGTGCTGGGAGGAGCAAATCTCGATGAGCAAAAAGTGCGAAACCAAAATCAGCCAACACATCCCAAAATAAACATTGACATCTTGTCAAGAGTTGAGCAGCCATTGAGAGTTGAATGGGAAATTATTTACATTGGGGAGACACGTGACTGCGTGCTATCTCTGCCAAAATTATATGCCCTCACCATTAATATTATGGATTCTTTCATTCTGCCTCATGCACTAATGTAATAAAAATCATTTTCAGCCATCTCTTCCAGTAATTAATTTTTGAAAAGGAAATTCTACAAAGCAGGCCTTTATTGTTTTATTGGCCTTGTTGCTTTCTGTACACAGCAGATGAACATAATTAAAGAGTAATATTAAAATGTCACATAGCAATTTAGAAAATAAAGGGCTGCTGCGTAACTTGGTGTGTTTTTTTCCACATGTGTATTGTCTATAACTCCACAAACAGGAACGGCACGGTGGCGCAGCGGTAGAGTTGCTGCCGAATAGGGCCAGAGACCTGGGATCACTCCTGCCCACGGGTCCTGGCTGTACGTTTTCCCTGTGACCACGTGGGGTTTTTTCTGGGTGCTCCGGTCTCCACCCACACTCCAAATACGTATAGGTTTGTAGGTTAATTGGCTTTGGTGATAGACAATAGACAATAGACAATAGGTGCAGGAATAGGCCCATTCGGCCCTTCGAGCCAGCACCAACATTCAATGTGATCATGGCTGATCATCCCCAATCAGTACCCCGTTCCTGCCTTCTCCCCATACCCCCTGACTCCGCTATCTTTAAGAGCCCTATCTAACTCTCTCTTGAAAGTATCCAGAGAACCTACCTCCACCGCCCTTACAACTCCCTGTGAGAAAAAGTGTTTCCTTCATCTCCGTTCTAAATGGCTTACCCCTTATTCTTAAACTGTGGCCCCCGGTTCTGTACTCCCCCAACATTGGGACCATGTTTCCTGCCTCGAGCGTGTCCAAACCCTTAATAATCTTATATGTTTCAATAAGATCCCCTCATCCTTCTGATACTCCAGAGTACAAGCCCAGCTGCTCCGTTCTCCCAGCATTTGACAGTCCCGCCATCCCGGGAATTAACCTACGCTGCACTCCCTCAATAGCAAGAATGTCCTTCCTCAAGAACTGTAACTTGTCCCGAGTGTGTGTGTAGGGATAGTGATAGCTGGTCGGTGCCGACTCGGTGGGCCGAAGGACCTGTTTCCGCGCTGTATCTCTGCATTAAACTAAAGAAGGCTTCAAGACCACCTGCACTTTGTGGCCAGAAACACTGTTGATGTGAAACCGGTCTGGGTGGAGGGGTGGGTGGGGGTTAGGGAGAGAAAGAAATGTATCTATTTATTGTGACAGCTTCTGGTGAGGAAGAAAAATATTTTATTAGCTTGCTAATGACTGGTTTGCGCTGTTGGTTTAGTGAATGATAATAAGAAATGAACAGCGATGCATTGTTCCGACACAGAACGTCGCTCTGTATGGAGTCACCTCAGGATTCTGTATACCGCAGATCCGAGGAACCATACCCGCTAATACATATCACCGCTCTGGCTGTTTAATGGGTTATGTGAGGGGGGGGCGGTGGTCGGGGGGGAAGTGGGGTCCCTTGTGCGCATGCAAACACAGTTGAGAGAACTTCATCCTCAAGACTTGCCAAATTAAAGTCAATTCCAAAGAGGCTAAAAACAAATGTCGCATTTACAGCTGAGGTAGTAATTTAAAAAACATGGTTGTATCTGTATTTTCCATCCAACGCTCATTGCCACATGTAATTATCAATAAAGTCCTGGCGTTTCGTTTTACAGGATGCTACTCAGTCAAAGGCAATATTTTAAATTTGGCTGGAATTCTCGATTACATATACGTGTGCACGCAAAAAGAAAAAATAACATCGTAAATATATCTGCACATTATTACTGATATGTAAATTGACCTCGTTTTGCCCTCGATTATTTCCTCAGTTCATCTGTGTCTCAACAAGAGTTTGTGGACACTCTCCAAGCTATCTTGGCTGCCATGTCCCATGTTAAACGAGAACTCCGGCAGAGTGCAACTGCGGAATATTGCTGTAGGCCGAGAGCTTTAAATATAGAACTCCATTTATTTTGTTGTAATGAATGTCAGGTTTTTTTTTGCCAAGTATTATGAACCATATGCCCTTGGGTTTACAAGGTTAAAGATTAAGTGCTTTATCCCTCCATATTGGCCTTTTTGTGTACCTGTGGCATAAATAAAGTGGCGATGATGTCCAGGGTGAGAAGTAAGGCTTAACTCTTTGGCCCTGGGTTACCATGGGTGTGGGCAATATTGGATGCTCAGGCTGGCCTTTATTTACTGTACTGTTCATTGTTGTATTCGCCATTGCTTCACCGATTGCTGGTGCCATTTGTGAGTACAGTCACTGTTGGCCGATCACATGGACTCCACCTATACTTCACGCCACTTCCACGAAGCAACCAAGATTAGCCCCACTATGGTCATTCCCTCACTCCCTGCTCCTGTTGGGCAGAAGATACAGAGGCTTGAAAGACTGAGGAACAGCTTCTTCTCTTCTGTTATCAGGCAGCTGAACGGTCCTTCCATAAGCTTGGGTACTGCCCAACGCACCTCTACCCCAGTGCAGGCATTGGACTGTGTTACTGGAACTGGCGTGCTACAATACTGAGAACTCTGGGTTTAAGAGGGAACTGCAGATGCTGGAGAATCGAAGGTTACACAAAAAAGCTGGAGAAACTCAGCGGGTGCAGCAGCATCTAAGGAGCGAAGGAAATAGGCAACGTTTCGGGCCGCAACCCTTCTTCAGACTGATCGGGGGCGGAGGTGGGCGGGGACAAGAAAGGGAAAAGGAGGAGGAGCCCGAAGGCTGGGGGATGGGAGGAGACAGCGGGGGGGCTGAGGAAGGGGAGGAGACAGCAAGGACTAACAAAATTGGGAGAATTCGATGTTCATGCCCCCGAGATGCAGACTCCCCAAACGGAATATGAGGTGCTGTTCCTCCAATTTCCGGTGCTGCTCGCTGTGGCCATGGAGGAGACCCAGGACAGAGAGGTCGGAGACGGAGTGGGAGGGGGAGTTGAAGTGCTGAGCCACCGGGAGGTCAGCTTGGTTATTGCGGACCGAGCGGAGGTGTTCGGCGAAACGATCGCCCAACCTCCGCTTGGTCTCACCGATATAGATCTGCTGACATCTAGAGCAGCGGACGCAATAGATGAGAACTCTATTCTGTACTCTGTATCCTTCTCTGTACTCCACTTATTGTACGAGCTTGGCTTCATTTCATTTAAATCCATTATTATCTGGTTCGATTAGACAGCAAGCAAAACAAGGCTTTTCACTATAAACACAAGGAACTGCAGATGCTGGTTTACAAAAGAAGGCACTAAGTGCTGGAGTAACTCAGCTGGTCAGGCAGCATCTCTGGAGAACATGGCTGTACCTCAGTACACATGACAATAATGAACCTAAACCTAAGCATTCTCCTGTTTTACAAAACATTATGAATAATCTTGGATCATAAGCGAACCTGATACTTCATTGTTTTTTAGGTTCTTTGTTAGCATTCTAGACTTAGAACCATAGAACCATAGAAAATAGGTGCAGGAGTAAGCCATTCGGCCCTTCGAGCCTGCACCGCCATTCAATATGATCATGGCTGATCATCCAACTCAGTATCCTGTACCTGCCTTCTCTCCATACCCCCTGATCCCTTTAGCCACAAGGGTCACATCTAACTCCCTCTTAAATATAGCCAATGAACTGGCCTCAACTACCTTCTGTGGCAGAGAATTCCAGAGATTCACCACTCTCTGTGTGAAAAATGTTTTCCTCAACTCGGTCCTAAAAGATTTCCCCCTTATCCTTAAACTGTGACCCCTTGTTCTGGACTTCCCCAACATCGGGAACAATCTTCCTGCATCGAGCCTGTCCAACCCCTTAAGACCTCGATGGAAAGCTTGATAATGGGACATTAAAGGGGCATTGAGCTGAAAAAAAAAAAATCAATGTTGTCCTTCACACGAGACATTATGCATTGGAACGATATCCTGGTGATGGAAAATTGCAAACTAGAAATCTTCAGGAGCACAGCTCAATTTCTCATGGATAATTGGAGGGCAATTTTGTGAAACAGTACAGTAGAAATATTGCATTTTTTAAATTTTAACATGCAGTTTTAAAATAATGACATTTATAGTGACTTGTGAAATTTTCCAGGAACTAGGTGGGATTTTACAATGGAGACACAAGGAATTGTAATTGCTTGAATCTTGAGCAAAACACAAAGTGCTGGTGTAATTCACAGATCAGACAGCATCTTTGGAGGGAATTGACAGGTATTGTGTTGAGATCCTTCAGACTGATTGTAGTGGGGGAGAGGGGGGGGGGGGAGATGGAAAAGAGGTGAGGACAGGATAAAGTCTGGAACTTGATAGACACTAAATGCTGGTAGAACTCAACTGGTCAGGCAGCATCTCTGGAGGAAAGGAATAGGTGACGTTTTGGGTCGGAACTTTTCTTCAGGCTGTGAGTAGAGAAGGGGGTTGGGGTGTAAATAAACTGGAGGTGAGAAAAGGTCAGAACAAATCGGCCTCAGGAAGAATGGAGCCCACAATGGCCCATTGTTGCCTGGGGAAGTGGTGATAACATGAGGGATACAAGGATGCAAACAGTGGAACTGGTGAGATGAATAGGGTGTGGAGGAAGGGGAGGGGAGGGGAAGGGAATGCAGGAGTTACTTGAAATTAGAGACACCAATGTTCATGCTGCTGGGTTGTAAGTTGCTCAAGCAAAATATGAGGCAAGTGATAGGTGGATACACAGTGGCAGACTGGGTCTAAAAATATTGGTTGCCAGGAGACAAAGTGGGTCCACTTCATCAGGGGCCCACTTCACCAGGAGCCCACTTCATCAGGGGCCCACTTCACCAGGAGCCCACTTGCCATTGGGCAAGCTGACACCCTGGCCTGTCTGCCACTGTGGATACAGGTGAGAGGGGTTCTTTCTGCAAAGATGATGTTAGCCATGGTCAAATTGGGATAGGAATATACAGTAATGCTCAGGAGAATTGTTGAACATAATGACCTTGGTGGTCAAGTTCACAGTTCCTTGAAAGCGGCAAGACAGGAAGACAGGGCGGTGAAGACGGTATATGATAACGTACTTGCATTCATAGGTTGAGGCGGGGTAAATAAAAGCTGAATGATTATTTTGCAACTGCACAGAACACTGGTTAGAGCACACTCGGAGTATTGTGTGCGTTTCTAGTCTCTACACTCTAGGAAGGATGTGGCTGTGCTGGGGAAAGTGCAGAGGAGAGTGATAAAAGAAATAACGAAGGGTTCCGACAACATATGTCACCTACGCATGTTCTCCAGAAATGCTGCCTGGCCCGCTGAGTTACTCCAGCATTTAGTGCAAATCTGTGGCTCGACGACTGATATCTCAAATCTTCTAAATCATATATTTCATTACTACATTGAGGGAGGCTATTGAGCTACTGAGTCCATCACAGCACCATTCCAACCCCGTTCCACTGCAACCTATTCTGACTCATATAGCACAGGTATAGGCCATTCAGCCCTTCGAGCCAGCACCGCCATTCAATCTGATCATGGCTGATCATCTGGAATCAGTATTTAAGAAGGAACTGCAGATGCTGGAAAATCGATGGTAGACAAAAGTGCTGGAGAAACTCAGCGGGTGCAGCAGCATCTATGGAGCGAAGAAAATAGGCAACGTTTTGGGCCTAAACCCTTCTTCAGACCTGAAGTCTGACCAGACCACAGTCTGAAGAAGGGTTTCGGCCCGAAACGTTGCCTATTTCCTTTGCTCCATAGATGCTGCTGCACCCGCTGATTTTCTCCAGCACTTTTGTCTACATTCGGAATCAGTACCCGGTTCCTGCTTTCTCCCCATATCCCTTGAATCCGTTAGCCCTAAGAGCGAGATCTAACTCTCTCAGGAATACATCAACTGGGATGTCACTTATTCTGTCATCTCAAAGGCCGGCCCCAAGATTCTGCCCAGGTTTCTCAGAGAACAAAGGTAAACTCCTTTTCATGAGCGTGTCCCTGCGTTTGAAGAAGACACAAACCTTGCCTGAAACAATATATCAGTGGCTTTTTCAAGGATGCAATTTGAAGCAAAAGCTCCTGGTGTTGTACTTCAGACTTTAGTGATCCAGTAAAACCAACCGTCGATCTCTGTTCGATGTAAATAGCTAATAAAAGCATTTATGGAGAAGTTAACTTATCAAGTCATGGTAAAGGAATCATTCTCAACACAGTTGCTTGATGCCACACAAAGAAGTGTCAATTTCCTCTGTGGCAGCTCTGATAAACATATTACCCAGGGGAATTGAGAATCATAGGTTTAAGAGGGGGGGGGGGGGGGGGGGGGGGAGATTTAAGGGGCTGTCCCACTTGGGCGACCTAATCCGCGAGTTCTGGCGAGTTTGTCCTCGACTCATACTCGCAGCATGGTCGACACAAGGTCGTAGGAGGTCTTCGTAACTCTCCTTCATGCTCGAGAGTGGTCTCCGCGTACTCGAGGCCTCAGCTGGGTTACGGCGTTTTTTTCAATAAGTTAAAAAATGCCCGCGAGTAAAAAAAGGTCGCCATGGAAAAAATTGATACTTTTTTTACTCGTAGCTTTAGTCGAAACAGGTCGTAGTAAGTCGTCATGTTAGTCGTAGGTAATCGAGGGTAGTCGAAGGTAGTCGAAGATATTCTTCATAGTCGAAGGGAGGTCGAAGGAGATTGAAGGAGATTGAAAGAGGTCATCTTCACTCTCCACTATTCGGTCCAATTTTATCGGTTAGTCGAAGCTAGTCTTCAACATAGTTGAAGGAGGTCTTCAACATGACATTTTTTCAAACTCTTCTAAACTCGCCAATTCGGTTGCCCAAGTGGGACAGCCTCTTTAACAAGAACCTGAGGGGCAACTTTTTGCCAGCCATCCACACTAGGGGCAATTGGCATTGACCAATTAATCTGCCGTTCAGCATGTCTTTGGGATGAAGGCAGGAGGCAGGTGACCTCAGAGTAAACCCACAGGTCCACACGGAGAACGTACAACCTTCATGTTCACGCCTTCAAGGATCAGGACAGTGGCTGGCTAACTGTCATTAACTCACACTAGTTCTATTTTGCACACTCCCTCCATGCCAGGGGCAATTTACAGAGCCTACAAACCTGCATGTCTTTGAGATGTGGGAGGAAACCGGAGCACCACAGGAGGAATGTGCAAGCCCCCCCAAAAAGACAGTGCCACAGGTCAGGCTCAAAGCATTGTGGGGCAGCGACTCGACCAGCTGTGTACTATAAGCTGTGGGACATGTCCTGCAGAGAGCAGATACCTCCACTCCCTCTGTACAATTGTGCCTGCAGACTTCACCACCCTGTCATTGCTGGCTGGACACTCTTTCCTCCGTGAAAGAGAAAAGGTTTGCCAAATGCCTTGTCGTGCTTCTATTCACGCTTCTTAATATTTTGCTGAACTTTGTGCTGACATTGTTCTTTGCAGATTTCCCTCTGAACTTGTTTTTCACCAAAGGACAAGATCTGTTGCCTATTAAGTGTTGGCCCCTTGTTTAGACATGTATAGTGGCTTCTGTAATGAAAAAAGTCCAGGGAGATGCTTATCATAACGTGTTACGTTTCCAAGACATAATAGCTTCCTTGTGGATTCAATTCCTGCTCCATTTCACTGACAACAAATGTTCTCAATATTTCACAAGTACAATGTCCAACCTTTTGACCTCTTCACTGTGGTCAAATTCGCCCCTGAACAAGGCATCACCCACAGCGCAGTCGCAGGCAATGCTTTCAAAGAGAAGGGAGGATTCACTCAATGTTGCTGATGAATGAACATTGTCGATCTAGGAAGATAGACACAAAATGCCGGAGTAACTCAGTGGGACAGGCAGCATCTCTGGCCGGAAGGAGTGGGTGATGTTTTAGGTCGTACGTCACCCATTCCTTCTTTCCAGAGATGCTGCCCGTCCCGCTGAGTTACACCGGCATTTTGTGTCTATCTTTGGCGTAAACCAGCATCTGCAGTTGCTTCCTACACATTGATCTAGGAGGGACAGTCTCTGCCTCTTGTAGCCATGGTGACAATTATGATTGCTTCTTTTCTATGTTTGACAGTGTGTGTGTGTGTAGGAAGGAACTACAGATGCTGCCTGTCTATTATCTACCTCACTGGTGACCCTCGGACTATCCTTGATCGGACTTTACTGGCTATACATTGAACTAATAGCCCTTGTCCCACGGTACAAGTTAATTCCAAGAGCTCTCCCGAGTTTAAAAAAATCAAACTCGTGGTTAGCACAGAGAATGAACGTAGCGGGTACGTCGAAGCTCGGGGACGTCTCCTAGCGGCTCGTAACGTTAACGGCAGGTATTCGGGAAGACTCGCTAACGGCAAGTAAGCACGGGAACACTCGTGAAGATTTTTCAACATGATGAAAAATGTCCACGAGAGCCCCGAGTGCCGACGAGTGGCCATGACCGTGAATCTCCGAGTTCGAATCAGGGCAAACTCGGGAGAGCTCTTGGAATGAACTCGTATCGTGGGACAGGGGTTTAATGCACAATGCCTCAGAGGCTGGAGATTCTCAAGGAGACAAATATTGTTGCAATACTCCACAGGTCATTGTTTTCCATTGAAATTGTCTTGAGCTTATTGGAGGGACATCTGCAAGGGTAGGGGCTCACTGACTCCGACTATTGCTGGAAATGACTACTTTAGAGACACAGCATGGAAACAGGCCCCTGTAGCCCACCAAGTCCGTGCTGGCCATCGATCACCCATTCACTCTAGTTCTATTTTGCACACTTTTGTGTATAAATTCATCAGAGGAATAGATCGGGTAGATGCACAGAGTATCTTGCCCAGAGTAGGGGAATCGAGGACCAGAGGACATAGGTTCAAGGTGAAGGGGAAAAGATTTAATAGGAATCTGAGGGGTAACTTTTTCACACAAAAGGTGCTGGGTGTATGGAACGAGTTGCCAGATGAGGTAGTTGAGGCGGGCACTATTCCCAACAGTTAGACAGGTACATGGATAGGACAGGTTTGGAGGGATGTGGACCAAGAGCAGGAAGGTGGGACTAGTGTAGCTGGGACATGTCGGCTGGTGTGGGCAAGGTGGGCCGAAGGGCCTGTTTCCACACAGTATCACTCTATGACTCGGACTCTATGACTTTGTCATCCACTCCCTCAATGCTAGGGGCAATTTGCAGAAGGCCAATTAACCTACAAACCTGTATGTCTTTGGGATGTGGGAGGAAACCGGAATACCGCAGGAGGAACGTGTAAACCTCACAAACAGACAGTATCACAAGTCAGAGCCAGGGGTGTCTGGCATTGTGAGGTAGTGGATCTACCAGCTGTGCAACAGTTCCATGATATGCTTTGGGACATGTGCAGAGAGCAGATACCTCGACTCCCTGGTACGGTTCTTGGCAATTTGATGGAACAGTGGAGAGAAGGTCTTTCATTCCCAGGAGCCTCCCAGATAAAAAAAACCAGAGAATCATGGAATCAAAGAACCATTCAGCATTGAAACAGCCCCCTCAGCTCACTGAGCCCGAACCAACCATCAAACGTGCATATACTAATAAGATTTACTAACCCTACAAATAAGGGGCAGCACAGTGGCGCAGCGGTACAGCACTTACAGCGCAAGGGAACCAGGTTCGATCTTGGCTACGGGTGCTTGTCTCTACGAAGTTTGTACGTTCTCCCCGTAACCTGCGTGGGTTTTCTCCGAGAACTTTGGTTTCCGCCCACACTCTAAAGACGCACAGGTTTGTAGGTTATTAATTGGTTTGGTGTAAATGTAAAAATTGTCCCCAATGTAGGGTGGTGCGGGGATCGCTGGGTCGGTGCGGACTCGGTGGGCCGAAGGGCCTGTTTTTCATAGCAAATTTTCATAGCAAAAGGATTTGAGTATAGGAGCAGGGAGGTTCTACTGCAGTTGTACAGGATCTTGGTGAGACCACACCTGAAGTATTGCGTATAGTTTTGGTCTCCTAATCTGAGGAAAATTCTTGCCATAGAGGGAATACAGAGATGGTTCACCAGACTGATTCCTGGGATGTCAGGACTTTCATATGAAGAAAGACTGGATAGACTCGGCTTGTACTCACTAGAATTTAGAAGATTGAGGGAGGGATCTTATAGAAACTTACAAAATTCTTAAGGGGTTGGACAGGCTAGATGCAGGAAGATTGTTCCCAATGTTGGGGAAGTCCAGAACAAGGGGTCACAGTTTAAGGATAAGGGGGAAATCTTTTAGGACCGAGATGAGAAAAACACAGAGAGTGGTGAATCTCTGGAATTCTCTGCCACAGAAGGTAGTTGAGGCCAGTTCATTGGCTATATTTAAGAGAGAGTTAGATGTGGCCCTTGTGGCTGAAGGGATCAGGGGGTATGGAGAGAAGGCAGGTACAGGATACTGAGTTGGATGATCAGCCATGATCATATTGAATGGCGGTGCAGACTCGAAGGGCCGAATGGCCTACTCCTGCATCTATTATCTATGTTTCTATGTTTCTATGTTTCCACACTGTATCTCTAAACTAAACTAAATTTTCCTCTCATAATCCATTGAGGATCGCTGTGTACAATTCAGAAGGATGTGTGCCTCACGCATATTTTGCCTGCGACTTTGAGGCATTACAGCTACTAACTAAAGATTGCAGTGTCTCCCATTACCACCTTCACGTGTGCTGCCAGTTTGTGACTGCCACATGCCCACACCAAACACATGTAGTTTCCAATTCATTATTACATTTGGAGGCAAATTGGCACCAATTGGAGTGAGAAACCAACACAAGCAAACCCGAATTCACAGCCATAAAGTCTGAAACCTGATACGTATTACTGTGTTGGATTACAATCTGGAGTGTGGTAAGCAGAAAGTTTTTCTTTTTAGTGGGAGATTCATTATGCTCAGTGATTCTTGTTTATTTGTAACATTTTACTGACCGCAGGCTGTAAGGTTAGACCCCATTGTTAATATCTTACCATTTCCATGCCTAAAGTGGAGTGGCCATATCACTGTGTTTTATAGAGAGAAACCCCCCCCCCCGCAAAACCAAGCTTTTAACAAACCTAGATATTTTCTTTAATTACAGCAATTATCGCTCTTTAAAGGCACTTCATTTGTACATTCTGAAAGGGATGCAAAGGACATTATATAAATAAAGGTGCAGGAAGGAACTGCAGATGCTGGTTTATACTGAAAGCTGGAGTAACTCAGAAGGTCTGACAGCTTCCCTGGAGAAAAGGAATAGGTGACGTTTCGGTTCGAGACCGCTCTTCGAGTCCTTTATTTCTTGTCTTTTGTTATGTTGCTTCACTTGTTTGATCAACCACTTGTTGGGAATTGATATGCAGGAAGGAACTGCAGATGCTAGTTTAAACCGTCGATAGACACAAAAATGCTGGAGTAACTCAGCAGGACAGATAGAAGGAATGGGTGACGTTTCGGGTCGAGACCCTTGAATTGATGATTCTAACGCCCTTGAAGAATCCACGCCTGATGTGGGCAGGTGGTCCCGATTCAGTAGCAGCTCATTCTAACCATAAGTGGCAGTGGGGCAAAGAGAGTGTTCAGTTACATCCTTGATGTGGAAGCTAATCTCGGCTCGACTTGGCACTAGAAGCCACAAGAGGGCCATTATTTCACAGCAAAGAAAACCTCCCAGTGGTGCCCAGTTCTCTTTGCAAGTCTATACACAAATATCCGTAAGAAAAGACTACACAAACCGAAGCAACAATGTGGACTCCACAGACACAGTTGGAACCTTTTGAAAACAAGTCTGTGTTGTAAAATGCCAAAAATAAAAAGTCTTTAAAAAATAATGAACCCAAGACCTTTCTGTTTGTCAGGAGCTTTTTCGTTTTTTTTCTTTTTACACAGGAGACCCTTTCGCTAGTCTGATCAGTTTTCTTTACATGAGACGTTAGTTGGTTTAGTTTCTTTTCCTCTTTTACAAGAGACGTGGGTGTTTGACTGGAAAATTAAAAAAAAGTTGAACAAGAGAGCTCTTTATTTTTCCATGGATGGATATTTTT
The DNA here is from genome assembly GCF_028641065.1 of Leucoraja erinaceus. Lineage (NCBI taxonomy): Eukaryota > Metazoa > Chordata > Chondrichthyes > Rajiformes > Rajidae > Leucoraja > Leucoraja erinaceus. Next base: position 11,942,452 of record NC_073410.1, on the reverse strand, counting down.
TTTTCTTTAAAGAGACAGAAAGAAGTAAAGCCCAGTAACACTGCAGGGAGCAAGCAACAAGCTTGTTGACAGGCAGAAGGGAACATGGAATATAGAATAGTAGGAAGTTCAGGAACAGGCCCTTCGGCCTGCACTGAAAATGATGCCAAGTTTAGTTTCATTTAGTTTAGTTTAGTTTAATTTAGTTCAGTTTAGAGATACAGTGCAGAAACAGGCCATTCGGCCCTCCGAGACCGCTCTGACCAGCGATCCCTGCCCAATCTTCTTCTTCTTGCGTATGGCGTGCACAGCCTAAAGTTGTAGGACAACTTTGTTCTATTTGATCTTATTTGATTAGTCGAACAGGACTGACCACGTGTAGGTTGCAATCTCCCACCCCCCTGCGCAATAACACTATCCTATACACACTAGGGACAATTTATAATTTTAACCAAGCCAATTTACCCGCATGCCTGTACGTCTTTGGAGCGTGGGAGGAAACTGAAGATCTCGGAGAATACCCATGCAGGTCACGGGGAGAATGTACAAACTCAGTACAGACAGCACCCGTAGTCGGGATCGAACCCGGGTCTTTGGCCCTGCAAGGCAGTAGTGCTACTGCTGTGCCTCCGTGCTGCCCAAGTTAAACTAATTTTCCCCGACTGTATGCGATCCATATTCCTTCAGCATGATATGCCGTTAAATAAATATTAACCATTCCACCACCAATGTTAAGGTACTGCGGGTCAGTTTACACATTGGGTCAACTTTTGCCAAGTTTCACTCAGGATATCTGGCAGATATTTGCAGATTCTAGAAACATCCAGGATTTTGGTTTCGTCATCTGCAAAATAGTAGCGCAGCTAGTTGTTATTCAGTATCACTACACCAGAGAACGGGAGTCAGTCCTAACCTAGGTTTCTTTCTGTGTGGAGTTTGCATGTTCTCTCTGTGAACAAAGCCCCCCTTCCTCAGTGGGCTCTGGTTTCCTCCAACATCTTAACATGTGGGCTGGCAGGATGATGGGCCACAGTAAATTGTCCCTCGTGTTTTGATGAGTGGTAGAATCTGGGGGGAAGCGACTGTGAGGAGAATAGCAAACAACACAATGAGGGACTATGGAGGAAGGAACTGCAGATAGGCACCAAAAGCTGGGGAAACTCAGCGGGACAGGCGGCATCTCTGGAGAGAAGGAATGGGTGACGTTTCGGGTCGAGACCCTTCTTCAGACTGGTTAGGGATAAGGGAAACGAGAGATATACACGATGATGTCGAGAGATAAGGAACAATGAATGAAGATATGCAAAAAAAAGTAACGATTGTTAGCTATTTGTTGGGTGAAAACAAGAAGCTAGTGTGACTTGGGTGGGGGAGGGATAGAGAGAGAAGGAATGTCGGGGACTGCTGCGAATGAGTGGTTCATAGTCAGCATAGACTCAGGGCCTGTTTCCATGCTGTATTTCTCCATTCTCTATAATTAATACCGTCAGGTTAGGATCGACGGAGTGAATGGCCTGCTCCTTTGTCAAAGGAAATATAAAAATAAAGTCAATATGCCAGACCTCTGGTGTGTGTATAGGCAAGTGGTAAACAAATAAATATGGAGGTTAAATTCAGTGGCAGCCTGCCCCTGCATGGACAACAAACATTTTAATGCACTGTTCTACTTAATGTATTTATTGCTCAGATGCTTGGAATTTCCAATTAACCATATAACCATATAACAATCACAGCACAGAAACAGGCCATCTCGGCCCTTCTAGTCCGTGCCGAACACTTACTCTCACCTAGTCCCATACACCTGCACTCAGACCATAACCCTCCATTCCTTTCCCGTCCATATACCTATCCAATTTATTTTAAAATGATAAAATAAAACCTGCCTCCACCACTTCCACTGGAAGCTAATTCCACACAGCTACCACTCTCTGAGTAAAGAAGTTCCCCCTCATGTTACCTCTAAACATTTGTACCTTAATTCTCAAATCATGTCCTCTTGTTTGAATCTTCCCTACTCTCAATGGAAAAAACTTATCCACGTCAACTCTGGCTATCCCTCTCATAATTTTAAAGACCTCTATCAAGTCCCCCCTTAACCTTCTGCGCTCCAAAGAATAAAGACCTAACTTGTTCAACCTTTCTCTGTAACTTAGGTGCTGAAACCCAGGCAACCCAGTTATGTACTATTATAATTTTGCAGGCATTGCAAGATATAATATCTGCTCAATAATCTCTCCGACTCTGGAAAACTAGTTTTACATGAATGTAACAGATTCCCAGGAATTGTTATTTGTATATTCTACAGTCTTTTAAAAGAATGTATATAATATTTCAGCTGCCACTTTATTTTTTTTTATATTCACCAAACTGTATTACCATTATATACACCGAACTATTTACATTTCTGTAAAATAAAGTTAGTCTGAAGAAGGGTCTCGACCCGAAACATCACCCATTCCTTCTCTCCAGAGATGCTGCCTGTCCTGCAGAGTTACTCCAGCATTTTGTGTCTTCTAACTAAAATGAGTGTTCTATATTTTCTGGTTATCTGTCAATGAGAATCCTTTAGGCAGGATCCTTCTTCAGGCTGAAGAAGTTTATCAGTCTGTAGATGGGTCACGACCCAAAAAGTCAACTTTCAAATTTTCCACATGAAGCAAAACAATCTGGAGAAGGCTCCGATGCAAAATGTCACCTCTCCATGTTCTCCAGAGATGCTGCCTGACCCGCTGAGTTTCTCCAGGACTTGGTGGCGTTTTTATGCCAGCCTTCTTTCAATTGAACATGCTTCTTTTTTCTCCTTCCTAGTTCTATTGAAGGGTTTTTGACCTAGAAACATAGAAAATAGGTGCAGGAGGAGGCCATTCGAGCCAGCACTGCCATTCATTGTGATCATGGCTGGTCGTCCCCAATCAATAACCCATGCCTGCCTTCTCCCCATATCCCTTGACACCACTAGCCCCTAGAGCTCTACTAACTCTCTCTTAAATCCATCCAGTGACTTGGCCTCCACTGCCCTCTGTGGCAGGGAATTCCATAAATTCACAACTCTCTGGGTGAAAATGTTTTTGCTCACCTCAGTCTGAAATGACCTCCCCTTTATTCTAAGACTGTGGCCCCTGGTTCTGGACCATGGCTGATCGTCCCCAATCAATAACCCGTGCCTTCCTTCTCCCCATATCCCTTGACTCCATTAGCCCCTAGAGCTCCATCTAACTCTCCCTTAAATCCATTAAATGGTTCTGGATTCGCCCAACATTGGGAACATTTTTCCTGCATCTAGCTTGTCCAGTCCTTTTATAATGTTGTACGTTTCTATAAGAAACCCCCTCATCCTTCTAAAATCCAGTGAATACAAGCCTAGTCTTTTCAATCTTTCCTCATATGACAGTCCCGCCATCCCAGGGATCAATTTCGTGAACCTACGCTGCACTGCCTCAATGACAACAATGTCCTTCCTCAAATTAGGAGACCAAAACTGTACACAATACTCCAGGTGTGGTCTCACCAGAGCCCTATACAACTGCAGAAGAACCTCTTTACTCCTGAACCTGACACATCAACATTCTTAAGACAGATGTGTCCTGGCATGCTGAGTTCTTCCAGCGTTTACTGTTTCTATTTTATGTTCATGCTCTCCACATTAGGACCACCAAACCTCCAACAAAGAATGAAGAATTCAGCTGTTTTTTTTATACTTCTACATCCCTGCAAGTTCCCTTTTTATAAAGAAGCACACCATGGTATGTTTTCAGAAGTAGTAGTCATTAAGCATTATCAAAGAACCACAATGCTGCACATAAAACCTACACTTGTAAAATGTTGTGGTATTTAAAAATCCCTTGGTCATAGATAGACAAACAGTAGATAGTCCCATTGAAGGAAGCTGCCCTGAATAGTTGGAGCAATTAATGAGAGGCTTATATTTTAGTTCTACAAATACTAGGCCGGTTTCTCTTGGCCCACTGCCCACTTGTGTAGCTGGACAGGCGGACACCCAAACTTCCCAAAGGCCGTCGCTTGAGAGAAATGTTGAGTTCTTGCTCAGAAGACCAGCACGGGCACCAGAACAAGATGTCCGAGAAATCAAGATGCCTGCTCCCCATCGATACCCACAGCTTCTCTTGGTAGGTCACACAACTCCATTACCCCAGTCATCCAAATGTTTTGCAGCAGCAGTGTGGTGTGTGTATTAGACCACAGGATTAGGAACATGGCATGTCCTGAAACTACACAGGTAGACTTGCTGCCTCACAGAGCCAGAGACTCAGGTTCGATCCCGACTATGGGTGCTGTCGATATAGAGTTTGTAGGTGAATTGGCTTCGGCAAAATTGAAAGGTGTCCTTAGTGTGTGTAGAATAGTGTTAGTGTGCGGGGATCGCTGGTCGGCGCAGACTCGGTGGGCTGAAGGGCCTGTTTCCATGCTATATCTCACCTAATTGAATGAGTGGCCAGTAAAGAGCATTGCTTCATGATCTGACAGCAGGGGGGGGGGTAAAAGGAAGTGAACCTTTGTGTAGCTTACAGCTTATCCGTGTTCAACAAGAATCTGACAGAGAAAGATTGGCCTTCTTTGACTTCCAGCTCTTAGACTTTCTATCAACAACAACAATGTATGTCTTACAAAGGTGGTCTCCCCCCCCCCCCCACACACACACACACACACACCCATGCACACACCCAACCCACGCACACACATCCTACACGTGCACACACATTCCACGCACACGCCCCATGCGTACACACACACCACGACACACACACCCCACGCACACACACACACACACACTCACACACACACTTCCCCACACACACACACACACACACACACACACACACACACACACACACACACACACACACACACACACACACACACACACACACACACACACACACACACACACACGCACACACACACACACACGCACACACACACACACACACACACGCACACACACGCACACAGTCACACACGCACACACACACACGCACGCACACACACACACACACACGCACACGCACACACTCACACACACACACACACTCACACACACACACACACATACACACACACACAAATATTCACACACACATGGTCACATTCACACACACACACACATACACATTTCTGTACTATGGTGGATATTATTTTATCCTCACAGAAGCAGGTGCCAGGAGAGGGGAGAAGTGAAATGATTAAAATATTCTTAATTTGCTCTGGTTTTCTAATATTCTCCTGGGCTAAATGGGCAGCATCACCGGTGAGTCCAGAAAAGACTGCATGACAATTACAGCCACTCCATAATCTGCTTGTTTAGATTTGTTTAATTTATAGATACAGCACGGAAACAGGCCCTTCAGCCCATCAAGTCAACACTAGCCTGCAATCACCCTGTACACTAGCATTATCCTACACGAGGGATAATTTTACAATTTTTACCAAACCCAATGAAACTAAAAACCTGTGCGTCTTTGAAGTGTGGGAGGAAACCGGAGCATCCAGAAAAAACCCACGCAGTCACGGGGAGAACGTACAAGCTCCGTACAGACAGCACCCATTGTCAGGATCGAACCCTGGTCTCTGGCGCTGTAAGGCAGAAACTCTATCGCTGCGCCACCGTGACACTCTTACGCTTTTGTTTGTGGATTCAGAGTCCCCCACAATGGTTTAATTCATATTTTTTTGTAGCTACTCACCGACCACCCTCTGCTTAAGTTCCCATTTGTCAAAGTCCACGCAGCGAAAAGCAAACATTAGCAAAGAAATATCAGAGCATTCTTAAATATTTCTGCTTAGAAATGTTTTTGTTTCATAAATCAGGCTGTATCATATTAATGCTGGTTTATTTAAATTTGTACTTCAGCCTCACGGTTGAATTCACATTCATGCCACCTAAGATGTTCAAGTGGTTTCACTAAAATGAAAACTGCAAGTTAAAACGGATACCATATTCTTGAGGAGACAAACGCATAGTGTCAAGAGAGAGTCAAGAGTGTTTGATAGTCGTATGTCCCAGATAGAACAATGGCATTCTTACTTAAAGCAGCACAACAGGATAGGTAAACATAGCACACAATAGACAATAAGATAAATGAGAGGGAAATGTTCTGCATGTGTATATGTACTCACTCACAAAATTCACATATATATAGATCATATATATATATATATATATATATATATATATATATATATATACATACACATATACACACACACACACACACACACATACATACACACACACACACACACACATATATCTATATATATACACACACACACACGCATATATATATACACACACACATATATATACACACACACGCACACATACGTATACACAAAAAACTCCATTTATAGTGCAATAATAACAATAATAGTCTATGTAGTTCAGAGCTTATTTGAGGTTTTAGTGTTTAAGAGCCGAATGGCTGTAGGGAAGAAGCTGTTCCTGAACCTGGTCGTTACAGTTTTCAGGCTCCTGATGGCAGGGGTGAAATGTGTGTGTGGCCAGGGTGGTGTGGTCATCAAATCGGTTCACCTGCTATTTAAACTGGGAGAGTAAAGATGATAATAGCCATACACAGTGTACAACTGAGATTTTACAGAATGGATGTTTAAGAAGGAACTGCAGATGCTGGAAAATCGAAGATAGACAAAAATGCTGGAGAAACTCAGCGGGTGAGGCAGCATCTATGGAGCGAAGGAGATAGGCAACGTTCTCGGCCGAAACCCTTCTTCTGAATAGTAATAAAGAAATAGGGAGTAGCATATTTCAAATCAACTGGGGTAAGTTGGGTTGATGTTGCAAGCCTCTCTATAGTTTAGCCGGCTACATACTCCAGTGTGTTACAGATATTCCACTTATTCTGTCCTTTCTTCTTTTAAGGAGGATCCTTTAAATCTACATCTTGTGCTATGCTTGTGATAATCATTTCTGTCTGATGCCTCAGTGAAGTCAAGTAGTTTTTCTTGGATGCTGTACTGTAGAATAGGGCTTGTAGATGGGCCAGAATTGTAGGGCATGGTTTAGTTTAGTTCAGGTTGGTTTAGTGTATTGTTACATGTCCCGAGGTACAGTGAAAAGCTTTTTTGTTGCGTGCTAACCAGTCAGCGTGATTACAATTGAGCCATCCATGGTGATACAGGATAAAGGGAATGATGTATAGTTGAAGATAAAGTCCAGTAAATTCCAATTAAAGATAGTCCGAGGGTCTGTAATGAGGCATCTAAAGGTCTCCAATGAGGGCTAGTAAACTCTAGAGATGTGAACTAAGTCTCCTTGCAAATGTATGCTCAATCAGATGTATGCTAAACAGATCAGGAATTATATCTGAAGAAGGGTTTTGGCCCAAAACGTTGCCTATTTCTTTCGCTCCATAGATGCTGCTGCACCCGCTGAGTTTCTCCAGCCTTTTTGTCTACTTAAGGAATTATATTGGGCACAATGGCGCAGCGATAGGATTGCTGCCTTACGGTCCCAGAGACTCAGGTTCCATCCTGACATCGGGTGCTGTAGGTTCCCCCGTGATTGCGTGGATTTTCTCCGCGTGCTTCGGTTTCCTCACACACTCCAAAGGCGTGCAGGTTTGTAGGTTAATTGGCTTTTATAAATGGTTCATTGTCCTGAATGTATACGTCAATGCTGGTGTACGGGGTGATTGCTGGTCGGCACGGACCGGTGGGCCGAAGGGCCTGTTTCCACGCTGCAGTCTAGAGTCTACAAATGGGAAGGAAGCTCTTCGATGTTACCCAGTGCGGCCTATATGTGACTCCTGACTCAAACCCACTCGGATAATTCACGCTTCTCTTTTAAAATGGCCCAGCAAAATAGTTCATCAATAGGCATACGGACTATGGCTGCCCCAGAAGCAACTGGCAATGGGCACTCAGTGTTGGGTGTATGGAGCAAGCTGCCAGAGGAAGTAGTTGAGGCTAGGATTATCCCAACATTTAAGAACAGTTAGGCAGGTGCATGGATTGGGCAGGTTTGGAGGGATATGGATCAAACGCAGGCAGTTGGGACTGGTGTAGCTGGGACATGTTGGCCGGTGTGGGCAAGTTGGGCTGAAGGGCCCGTTTCCACACTGTATCACTCTATGAATCTAACAGATGCCAGTTTTGCAAAGTATAAAAAACAATCACGGGCTTGTACGATTGCTGGTGGGTTGGTTGTCAGTGAGTTCAGAGTCCTGAATAAGACGAGATAAGGGGATGACTTCACACACTGTGGGCTGAGCTGATGCTATAACAATGTTATAACACTCAGGAATAGTTGCTTTCCGAGAATTATATCTACTATAAATTCAAATTCACACATGCACTGACTACACCGCCCAACACGGACTTCCATCTGTATATATGTATATATGAATGTATGAATGTAGCGCCGCAGAATTTGTGCACCTATTCCCCCCCCCCCCCCCATCTCCCTTCTGTTTTTTTTTTTTTTTTTCTGTTTCTTGTTTTTTTGTGCTAAATTGTATGTATGCACTGAGTACGAGCAGCTTTCAGTTTCACTGTACATGTATAGTGACAATAAATGGCATATCATATCATACACAAAAAAGCTGGAGAAACTCAGCGGGTGCAGCAGCATCTATGGAGCGAAGGAAATAGGCAACGTTTCGGGCCGAAACCCTTCTTCAGACTATAACAATGTTTGCAGCTTCACGCAGCGACCTCTGACCATTCTTAGATCTTCAATAAGAACATATGGACTAGAAGGTTTGGTGAGTTGGCCATCTGACCACTGTTCCTCACCCACCACTCAATGACTGTTTATTAAAGCTTTTTGTCTCCACTTCTAATGTGTTCATTGTTACTGCTTTTGCCGCAACCATTGTTGCTCCTGCATTTAATAAAACAACTTGCGTTTATATTTCTTTTGGACATGTGTTCAGAGTCAACTTTAAGTTTTCTTAAACAAAGAACTGTTCACTCATTCAAGTTCAGTTTTAGTGCTTTTTTTGAACAGGTTTCCATCACATTCCTAATGGGCTGTTTCAAATAAGTGTTAGTCCATAAATTTAAACATGTTAAAGATCATTTTAAAATGGCAAAGATAATAATGTGATGCAAGCACTTGGGAATAGAATCTCAACTGTTATGTTGTTAAAGCAGAGTTCAGGCAAGGAAATAAATGACATTTTCAATGAAAGTGGTTACAATGTAGTTTAATAATTGGAATATTATAATTGATGATTTAATTTAAAAGCTCAAGACATGTACTTGGTTAAGCAGGCTAATTTTCTCTGAAAACAGTGATATATTTTAGTTTAGACAAAAATGCTGGCGAAACTCAGCGGGTGAGGCAGCATCTTTGCAGTGTAGGAAATTTGTAGGCTAATTGGCTTTGGGGTAAAATTGTAAATTATCCCTAGTGTGTGGGACAGTGTAAGTGTGCGGGGATCGCTGGTCGGCACGGACCTGATGGGCCGAAGGGCCTGTTTCCACGCTGTAATGAAACTCTCTATCTCCGTTCAATTTTCAGTCTGAAGAAAGGTCCCGACCCCAAAAGACACCCATTCTTTTTCTCCAGGGATGCTGCCTGACCCGGTGAGTTACTCCAGCACTTTGTGTCTATCTGCAGTGCCATTGTGCTTTCTATCCATCTTAGGCATTGTATTGCATTGCCAACCTATGTTCTCCGGTAACTTTTACTTTCCTCTTTGCAAGCACATGTTACTGAACACACTTTACATGAGCAAGCTAAGTGAAAGTCCATTAACTGTTAAAATAAGCCTAGACCACAGCCGTGTGCCATGTGGGTAGAGTGGTTGGCGGGCTGTGGGTTGAGAACCACTAGGGTTGGCAGCCCCACTGACACAGGACGGAGGATTGAAGAACTAAACACTAACGTTCACCAATTCTCTCCAGTACAAGTGGCTCCTCTCACTTTCTCTCTCTCCCTGTGTGGTCATGCCTCTGGGCGGCAGTTCATGGGATGTGGGATGACAGCTCTGTTTTGCTTAGACCACTCACAAATTTTCCAATGAAGTTAGACTTCCTGGTGTACTGATACAGTATCTGCTAACATATGACACAGCATGCTGGAATAACACAGCGGGTCAGGCAGCATCCCCGGAGAACACGGACAGGTGATGATCCAGGTAGGGACCCTTCTCCATGAATACAGCCTGACCCTCTGAGTTATCCAGCATTTTGTGTCTTTCCCTGGTAAACCAGTATCTCCACTTAACTTATTTCTACATTTTGTTCAGCTAAGATATTATTGACTAACTGACCACTGTGTGATCCATGATTAAGAAAGAACTGCAGATGCAGGAACAATCAAAGGTAGACAAAAAATGCTGGAGAAACTCAGCAGGTCAGGCAGCATCTATGGAGAGAAGGAATAGGCGACATTTCGGGTCGAGACCCTTCTTCAGACTGATGTCCGGGGGGGCGGGGATGGGAAAGAGAAAGGAAGTAGGCGGAGACTGTAGGACTTGCGGGAGAACTGGGAAGGGGGAGGGGAAGGAGGGAGAAAGCAAGGGCTATCTAAAATTAGAGACGTCAATGTTCATACTGCTGGGGTGCAAACTACCCAAGCAAAATATGAGGTGCTGCTCCTCCAATTTGCGATGGGCCTCACTCTGGCAATGGAGGGAGCCCAGGACAGAAAGGTCAGATTGGGAATGGGAGGGAGTGTTGAATCCTGATGCTTGGATACAAAGTTTAGATGCATATTCAGGGTAGTTTATCATCATCTACATTAGGGTGCAAAGTTCCTTGTTTCCTACAATCTCATGGAGTGAACAGTGTAAGTGGTGAGCAACAGGAGAAATGTTCGCACTCTGTAGCGCCTCTGTTTGCACATTCTGTCTGTGACCGCATGGGTTTTCTCCAGGTGCTCTGGTTTCCTCCCGCATCCCAAAGATGTACGGGTTTCTAGGCTGATTCGCCTCTGTAAACTGCTCCGACTGTGTAGGGAGTGGATGAGAAAGTGGGATAATATAGAACTAGTGTGATTTGGGTGATCGATGGCCGGCGGGGGGCTCGGTGGATCGAAGGGCCTGTTGCCATGCTGCATCTTTAAATGAGTAGTAAACCAGAGCACCCGGAGGACATCCATGTGGTCACAGGGGAAAGGTGCAAACTTCACAAGGACAGCACCCGAGGTCAGGATTGAACCTGGGTCTCTGATGCTGTAAGGCAGTGGCTCTACCAGCTGCGCCACTGTGAGTGGTACATTCGCTATAGGTGGGCTGCTGCCTGGTCCACAGCCTTTGGTGTGTCCAGCTCTCTCCACTGCTTCATGAAATCAAGTGGAGTGAATCAAGTTGTCTGGGGACTGACTCCATGATGGAGGAGATCTCAGGAGGGAACTGCGAAAGTCCATCTACCCACCATTTCTGAAAGTACTCTCTTGCGCCAGGGAAACACGTGGGATCCAAGTGAGAGAAGACTCAAGCGTTGAAATTGCTTTTTTTGTCAGGGTTCCACAAAGAAGATCAAAGAGGTTCCGGTTCAACAGATGTTTACCGGACCAGGCAGTCATTTGAATTTCATATTCTGTGGGTTAAATCTGTGGCAGCTGCCAAACGTAATTAGGTTGTCAAATCCTCAGCTATTTTGGCAGATTTGAAGACCGTTTTATTCAGCATGAAATAAAGACATCTTGTTGGAATCAAAATTGTTGAACAAGCCTCCGCTCTACCCACTGAATTAATGGGGGCTGAACCTCTGCTGGGATTAGGATGGATATTCTGTCAGAGAGGCGTGTAACAGGACACATACCAACTTGGACTGGTGTTCAGCCTTCCTCGCAGCTGAGCGCTGGTGGATTCCTCACGAACGTGCAGAATTCCCACCTCGGGTTAAACTGGCACAAATAGACCAGGACTGGGAAAGGAATGGAAGTGATCAGCTGCCACAGTTGGGGTGGGAGATTGCAACCTTCACATGGTCCAATGAATGCAATCAAACCTGGCGTGCACAATCAAATAAGATCAAATAGAACAAGTTGTCCTACAACCTTAAGCTGTGCACGCCATATGCAAGAAGAAGAAGCTGCCACAGTGAAGACATGAAGAGCTTATTGTTTGATTGGGTTATGCCAGTTTATATACTTTGTGCCTTCTATTATAAACCAGCATCTGCAGTTCCTTTCTGCATTTTTATTCTTTCAGCTTTTAACTTTATTTTTAATGGAGAAACTAGGAACTGCGGATGCTGGTTTACCAAACGAGACTGAGTGCTAGCTGGAGTAACTCAATGGGTAGAGGAAGGAAGCATCTCTAGAGAACGTGGATAGATAGTGTTTTTGGTTGGGACTCTTCTTCAGAATTGATGAGTCGGGCCCTTAATCAGTCTGAAGAAGAGTCTCGAACAAAAACGTCGCCTAGGCATATTCTTCAGAGATGCTGCCTGATCCACTGAGTTGCTCCAACATTTTGGAATTTTTTGCTCACATTGCTTCTGCCTGTTAATAAGTCCTGGGATTGTTTTGGTGTCAGTAAATGTTCGAGGCAACTGGCCAAGTCAGTGGTCCCCTACTGCCCAGGGTCTGGCTGGTGAACTGGGATCTGCTCCCAGTGGAAGAATATTGCTCTGGATCATGTTGGGAGACATAGTTGGCTGGAGGTTAGGCAGCTGAGGACCGTTGGCTCAGTAATGATCCTGCCCCACTGATTTGTCATTCTAGATGAGAACCCTTCCTATAGTTTGGACCACAACCTCTTCCACACCATGAACCTTGCTCCTTTCAGAAGGTGCGATGATTTCTCCATTGAAGGGGACATTAGAATGACTTGGATTGTTTTCCTTGGAATGCCGGAAGTTGAGGGGAGACCCGATAGAAGTATATAAAGTTATGAGAGGCACAGATAAGGGAGACAGTCAGAACCTTTTACCCAGGGTAAAGATATGAAAGACAAGAGGGCACTTCTTTAAGGTGAAAGGGACAATGTTTAAAGAAGATAAACTTACTTGTGGCAACTGCCTAGAACACTCCGTCGGGGATGGTAGTGAAGATTGATCGATAGTTACATTAAAGAGGTTATTAGATCGGCCCATAGGTATAGAAAGATATAGATCTTGTGCAAGTAGATGAGATTAGTCTATCTTGGTATCGGGGTCGGCATAGGTATTGTGGGCTGAAGGGCCTGTTCTAGTGGTGTACTGTAGATATGCAGGCAATGGGAGGATATGGATCTTGTGCAGAAAGATGTGATTAGTTTTTTCTTGACATTGTGGGCGGCATAGATATTGTGGGCTGAAGGGCCTGGTCAAGTGCTGAACTGTTCTATGTTCTGTGTAAGCAAATAATTCCATTGCAGAATTGCTCCTTTAGAAGGCCTTTCCTGTATACACCCCTTCTAGAAATTATCAATAAATGGAAAGATAGAATTTAATTTACAAGCTGGTTATAGTTGAAGATATTCCTTCTAAATAGAGAAATGGCAACACCATTAACCTTGTGACGTTTGCTTCTAGATTTAGATCCTTTTATCTACCACCGCAGCAACCATCAAGGGAAGTCCCCGGCTCTCTCCATGGAAGCTTACAATTGTCATTGTGTAGTGTACAGGCCCTGGCTCCAGGAGGTCCACAGCACCTCATCCTGCCTTGAAAGCTTCCTATTTACAATGACCATCTGTTTCTTATCATCTCCGTAGATTTTTGCTGCTTCCACTTTATTCCCCAAGCTCTCACCTTTGCTACTACTCTCTTGTGAATTATTCCACCGAGTGCTTTTGAAAACTGAGATGAAAAATATCTTCTGGCTTGCTACCGTTCATCACAACCTCAATGGATTTATAAGGCACGATCCTCCACTTATAAATCCGTATTGGTTTTCCGTGGTCATATATACTTGCGATAAATGATCCTGAATTATGTCCCCGATAATCTTCTCAACTATTTTTATGACTGGGCTAAGCAGCCTGCAATTTCTGACTTTCCTTTAAAGTTGGCACAGCTAGAACCTTTCTCTCCTGGTTTTAATGAGCTACTGTACATTTCCACCAAAGCTTAACTTCCCAGGGGATGGCAAGGAGATATTTGAGAGCATTTAAAAAATATTTGCTGGGGTTACGATGATTTGAGATCTGTGGGCCTTATGAGAGAAGACAGCTTTGCTACTTGAAAGCATAAAAAGCAGAAAACAGGATGAACCAGACTGGCAGTGCTAATTTGTCATGATTTTAAGTGTCTGGTAAATCGTTATCAATATTAATTAGCTCCGTGTTACATTTAAAAAAAAAAAATTTTAATAGAAGCAATTGTACAAGGAGAAAGTAATCGACATAACAATTATACAATTTTCGTACTGCTTCAATTTTAACATTTTATAAACTAATAACTAAATCGGAAAAAAGGAAAAAGACAAAAAGGGAAAGAAAGAAGAAAAGAAAAAGAAAAGAAAGAATTTCGAGAAAGACAAAAAAGAAAAGAAAAACCCCAGAACTAACAAAGAAGTGAAAGAAGCGGAGATATATCCCACTGCCCTTCCATACGCCCGCTCACCCGACCCTAGCGTCGGTTTTCAGTTTGTGTTCAACCATTATGTTGTTGAAGAAATTCAATAAAAGGAGACCATGTTTTGGAAAATTGATCTAGTTTGTCAGTCAAGACTAGCCTTATTTTTTCTAGTTGCAGTGTTGGTCATTTCTGTGATCCACGTCTTCACTGTAGGGACTGTTGTCTTTCTCCAGAATTTAAGTATAAGTTTTTTCGCAGTTATTAAACCATGGTTCAAGGAAGCGTCTTTGAGATATCATTAGATTAGGGTAGCCCTCTGACATTTCTAATATTATTAGTTTTGAATCTGGCTCCAATTGAATTTTAAGCTCCGTGTTACATTTAACCGATTTTTGGATCTCTTTGTTCTAATTTGGTGTTAGAAATCAACCTCCAGTCAAATGTATGACTGCTTCTTACACCCCCAGGCTTTTAGCCTTGGAGTAAAGTAGGGGAAAAAATATTTTGACAGACTTTGGATGGAATTAGTTGTGAGGGAAATGTTTGGTGAGAGATGAATTTGAATGTTGTTGGCTGTGACAGACTGCTTCAGGCTAAAAAAAAGTAACTGCTTCTTCAAACATAATAAGTTCACTTATATAATGAAATGTGCAACACAATTAATGGCTCAAGACTTTATAAATAAATGGGTCGTGCTGAAATTCGTAAGCATGTGTTATGCTGAAAGGGAGAGCAGTCGCCACAAGCCACACAACTCTGTGCCAGAGGTTTATTGGGCTGTTGTCCCAAGTGCACTCTGTGGAGTCACATCAATCCATCCGGAGATGGAAATGCTACCCTAGAGTCATTTCGTTGAGGAATTAGTCCGGAATCAAACTTGGTTTGGGAATCTTGCACAATCCAACTCTGTAGGCTCAGGTTCCCAGTTTGGGAAGTTTACACAAAATAAAATAGCTTCCATTTCCATTTATTTACAGGATGTCCCATGCAATTGGCAACAGTTGGAGAAGGTTAAGTAAAATTGAGGCTTCTGTCCCATCCAGATATAATAGATGTAATGGATCCCACAGGAAGAAGAGCAACAATCTCCTTGTACTTTGGTCAATAGTTAAACTCAAGGCAGAATGATGGCCATTAAACTATATCTGCATTTTCGCTCTCACTGTGAGCAAAATAGATACCATATTTCCAACGTTACAGCAATGATTATCTTCTAAAGTACCTTTTTAAAGGTAAAGTGGTTTTGGACATCACAGTCACAAGAACACTGTAAAAATATTGTTCACACTTTGCCATCTAGTGACTGGCTATAGGGTGGACAGGTGGTGAAAGTTGGATGGGACATTGTTTCTGATGCTCTTGAATACAAGACTTGATAACTTTTGACTCTCTAGGATATTTATGGTGTCCTTGGTAATTAAAAAATCAATTGCTAGGGTTGCGTCTATATATTTCTGGTCGTTAAACCATGAGAGATGTTTGAGTGACATGCAAGAACCTTGCAGGCAGGTATTGAGGTGCAGTTCCAACTTCTAATTGGCATTTGGGGATGGGTTTACTGAATGAGAGACATGTCAGATGACCATTTCCAAGAGTGGTTGTGGTTAGGGTCCATTGGGGAATGTTGACGACTGGCCTGTTGCAGACTGCTGGAGTGCGTGCTGACGGACGCACTGAAGCTTGGCCAAGGCTCTGTGGGGGAGGACCACAGTCTGGGGTCCTTCCGCTGCTGGACGTTAGGGGGCAGGGTGTGGTGGGAGAAGCCCCTCAAAATAATGAAAGAAATTCCACGCCAGTGGGTCATGAGTGACAAAGGGGGGGAGGTAACATTATGTGATTTGTTTAAACAGTATTAAACGTATGCATAGCCTTCAAGAAGGTCAGATGGAGTTTTGTAAGGATCATGTATTGTATATATTTATTTCTCGAATAAAGTCTATTTTGAAATTAAAAAATCAAATGAAAAAATTAAGCCAATTGAACTCATCCTATCATGGATAGTTTAGATAGTTTAGATTAGTTTAGTTTAGTTTAGTTTAGTTTAGATTAGTTTAGTTTAGCTGCGCCCCCTTTAGGATACCTCCTCGTCCTACACATTCCTCCTTCACCTTCCCTCCTACTGAAAATCAACCTGTACCTCTCTCTTCCTTAATTCTGATGAAGGATTGTGGACACAAAACATCGTCTAGTTTCTATTTTCCACGCATGCTGCCTGACTTGTAGAGCTTTTTCAGCGTTTTCTGTTGATTTTTCAGATTTACAGAATCTGCAGCCTTTTATTAAATATTCCCAGTCGGTATTAACTCACAGCGCTCGAGACCTGGGTCCGATCCTGACCTCGGGTGCTTTCTGTGTGGATGTTCTACCCTGTGACCACGTGGGTTTTCTCTGGGTGCCCTGGCCTCCCCCCACATCCCAAAGATGTGTGGGTTTGTCAGTTAATTAGCCTCTGTAAAATTGCGCCTGGTGTATTGGGAATTGGATGAGAAGGTGGGATAAGATAGAACTTGTGTGAGTGGGTGATTGATGTTCAACGCAAAATACTGGAGTAACTCAGCGGGTGAGACAGCATCTCTGGAGGGAAGGAATGGGCGACGTTTCAACATGGGCTGAATGGCCTGTTTCATTGCTAAACTAAATAATGTTTGATCTGAACTGTAATGGGAGCTCTTTGGTTTTATTACCTGCACACATGCCTGGAGATGAGGGAATTCATTGCCGCTGTGCCCCGTGGTCTACTGTCTGCCTTTCTCCGTTAAGTATTAATCTGACAAACCTTTGATGAAAACACGATTTTCCACTCTGAAAGTCTGAGAGTAGTTAGGTTCACTTAAGTCATCTCACTCAGTAATGTTGAATGATGGTGCAGATGTGACAGGATATATATATCTATATATCTTTTCCAGAGATGCTGCCTGATGCACTGAGTTACTCCAGCATTTTGTGTCCATCTTTGGTGTAAACCAGCATCTGCATTTCCTACACATTTCTCCTATCCTTGTTAGTTAGGCTTATACAATGAAAAGAAAAACTTGGAGTGTTTGTTAATTTTAAATATAAAAGATGATCACCAAAATTAAATTAATAATTGTGTTCAGTCTGAAGAAGGGTTCCGACCTAAAATGTCACATATCCATGTTCTCCAGAGATGCTGCCTGACCCTCTGAGTCATTCCACCACTTTGTGTCCAGTTTTACATTGAAAGTCAAATTTTGCATAATTTAATTGAATGTTAGGTCGAGTTCAACAACAGTAACAATTGTCTGAATTCCATCAATATCAATCTTAAAGTGACTAAAAAGAATTAGGGGCAAGATTCTGGATCTTGACCAGTCTCACTTCCCAGGAGACCTCACCCACTATTGCCCATAGCCTCTCCACAGGAATTCCGAGCCTCCATTCACACCTACCTTTTCCTGCTTTTGCTTTTCCACTGATTTACTGGGTAGGAAGAGTACCGGTACTCATATTCTGTTAAAAGTCAATTAATGCTTTTGTTTGAGAAGTCAACTTTTTAAATATTGACAAAAAGCGCTGGACTAACTCAGTGAGTCAGGCAGCTTCCTTGGAGAATGTTGATAGGTGAGATTTCGGATGGGACCTAAAACATCAACTATCCACGTTCTCCTGGGATGCTACCTGTGACCCATTGAGATACTTTGTGCCCATTTTCATGTTCAAAGTCAAATTTAACATAATTTCGGTACAAAATGCTGGAGTAACTCAGCGGGTCAGGCAACATTGCTGGAGAAAAACAATAGGTGACATTTTGGGTTGAGACCGTTCTTCAGACTGAGACTCAATCAATCAATCAACCTTTATTGTCATCTTGCAAAGCAACAGTTGTACAGTGCAAAATGAGAAGACGTTTCCCCAGGGAATACCGGAGCATCGCACATGAAACTTAAAACATTTCTCACATAATAACAATAAAAAACAATCCAGTCCCTGATGAAACAGTATAAATAGTTAAAAGCAAGTAAACCAGCAACATTAAAATACAGTAAAACCAATCATTAAAATGCCCATGGCAGCTGATTTGAGTGGCCAGTGCCAGAGTTATTAAAATGTCAGTGCAAAGCCGCAGAATCAGGTGACTGTGAGTACAATGTCAAGTCAAGTGAGTTTATTGTCATGTGTCCCTGTATAGGACAATGAAATTCTTGCTTTGCTTAAGCACACAGAAAAAAATAGTAGGCATTTACTACAAAACAGATAAATGTGTCCATATACCATGATATAAATATATACTCACATGAATAAATAAACTGGTAAAGTGCAAATAACAGAAAATGGTTATTAATAATCAGAGTTTTGTCCGAGCCAGGTTTAATAGCCTGATGTCTGTGGGGAAGTAGCTATTCCTGAACCTGGTTGTTGCAGTCGTCAGCTGTGCAGTGAAGGTAGCAGGGAGATGAGTGTGTGGCCAGGATGGTGTGGGTCTTTGGTGATACTGCCAGCCTTTTTGAGGCAGCGACTGCGATAAATCCCCTCGATGGAAGGAAGGTCAGAGCCGATGATGGACTGGGCAGTGTTTACTACTTTTTGTAGTCTTTTCCTCTCCAGGGCGCTCAAATTGCCGAACCAAGCCACGATGCAACCGGTCAGCATGTTCTCTACTATGCACCTGTAGAAGTTAGAGAGAGTCTTCCTTGACAATCCGACTCTCCGTAATCTTCTCAGGAAGTAGAGGCGCTGATGAGCTTTTTTGATAATTGCGTTATCAAAATTGCGTTATCAATGGCTGCTAAACAGAGTGACTGTTTAGCAGCCTCATAGCCTGTGGCAGGAAGCTGTTTAGCAGTCTTGTAGTCCGGGCTTTGATGCTACGGTATCTCTTGCCTGATGGCAGGAGATCCAGATGTGTGTGGAGGGGGTGCAGTTTGTCCTTAGCAATTCTCAGAGCTTTTTTCAGACAGCGGCTCTGGAACAGTTCTTGTACCGAGGGTAGGGAGACGCCAATGATCCTCTCTGCTCCCCTCACTACCCTCTGCAGAGCCTTCCTGTCCGAGCAGTTGCAGGTGGAGTACCACGTGTTCATGTAGTACGTGAGTACAGACTCCACCGTGCCCCTGTAGAAAGTCCTGAGGATGTTGGTGGGGAGTGAGGCCTGTTTGAGTTTCCTCAGGAAGTGCAGTCGCTGACGGGCCCGTTTGACAATCCCAGTGTTGTTCCTGGACCAGGTGAGACTCTGTGATTTGTACACCGAGGAACTTAATGCTCTCCACTCTCCAGCACTTTGTGTCTTTTTTGCAAACCTGTATCTGCAGTTCTGCATCTCTGCTCTTTAAATGTGGTGTTGAATTAGTGTTGGGTGTGGGAGGAAACGTTTAATCTATTTACATTTGAAGTACTGGCAGTGGCTCAGAGATTTAGAATGAAGTATTGTATTACATAGCACCTTTCAAATCCCTATCAGAACATCCAAAAACACTCTGCAATCAATGCAATCACTTTGCGTGAAATGCAGATATTACTGTAATATACAGGAGCCAAGTTGCACAGAGCACATTTCCATAGACATCTGGCAATGGTGACATTTAGTTTAGTTTAGTTTAGAGATACAGTGTGGAAACAGGTCCCGAGGCTCACCAAGTCCACACCGACCAACGTCCCTCCATACACTAGATCTATCCTACATAGAGAATTTACAGAAGCTGATTGATCTACAAACAGGTACTTCTTTGGGATGCGGGAGGAAACCGGAGCTCTAAGAGAAAACCTACGTGGTTACGGGGAGAACATACAAACTCTGTACAGACAGCACCTATAGTCTGGATCAAATCCAGGTGTCTGGCGCTGTTATGCCCCTGTCCCACTTAGGAAACCTGAACGGAAACCTCTGGAGACTTTGCGCCCCACCCAAGGTTTCTGTGCGGTTCCCGGAGGTTTTTGTCAGTCTCCCTACCTGCTTCCACTACCTGCAACCTCTGGAATCCACCTGCAGCCTCCGGGAACCGCACGGAAACCTTGGGTGGGGCGCAAAGTCTCCAGAGGTTTCCGTTCAGGTCTCCTAAGTGGGACCGGGGCATTAGGCAGCAACTCTACCGCTGCGCCACTTATAATTGTTTTTTTAAGAATGATTATCTAGGAACAAATGTTGATCAGATTACGTTTCTTCCATTAGCAGCTTGGGATCTTTCATATTCACCTGAGAGAGGTGACAGGTTCCTCTGACAGAGTGGTACATCCTCTATACTGCACTAGACTGCATGATTCAATATTGGCATTATAATTCCTGGAGCAAGATTTTACCTTGGCATCATATTTTCAGACTAAAGGTGCTACCAACTGAATTGTATCTGACATTGGAGAGATACGCTCTGCATTCTGATACTCTACACAGCACAAAATGCAGTAGGTTTTTTTGAGCAAGGATTTAATTTTGTCCATCAGTCAGGAAGTTTCAGAAGGAACTGCAGATGCTGGTTTACACTGAAGATTGTTAGAGACAAAGTTCTGAAGTAACTCAGCGGGACAGGCAGCATCTCTGGAGTGAAGGAATGGGTGACGCTTTGGGTCGAGACCCTTCTTCGGACTAAGAGTTCATGCAGTCTGAAGCAAAGCATCACAAACTTAAAGAGCCACCCAATCCCCGTTCATTGGCTTCTGTCAAATGACCCAACTTTAGCTGGATTGATGGCAGAAGCAATTGGCATTGGAAAATGGAAGGTCACACAAATGTTGCTACACCAGCCAGCTCATGTCCAAATGTTTCGGAAATGTTACTATAATACCCACCACAACTACCTCCTCTGGTATCTCATTCCATACACCCACCACCCTTTGTGTAAAAAAGTTACCCCTTAGGTTCCTTTTAATATTTGGACTGAAAGATGAAGTGTCAATGCCAACGAGAGCGCAATATTTGTATGCTTTTCAGAATTCATGCTGTGGCCAATTTTATTAATGTTTTCCTTTTGGAAACCTTACACTTAGAAAAAATATTTTATTTACTGCCTTGCAAATGTACCAGAAACTACTTGAGCGACTCATGAAATCTATCAATCTCTGTTTTAAATATACTTAGCTACTGAGTATGCAGAACTGTTTTGGCTAGAAAATTGTGATGATTCTCAATTCTCTGGATGAAGGTGTTTCTTATTTTAGCCCTGAACTGCCAGCCCTTTATTTTGAGATGGTGACTCCTTTTTCACCCAGAGAGCTGTGAATCTGTGGAATTCTCTGCCACTGAATTCAGTGGAGGCCAATTCACTGGATGTTTTCAAGAGAGAGTTACTGCTAACATAATCAAGGGATATGGGGAGAAAGCAGGGACAGGGTACTGATTTAGGATCAGCCCCCGCCCTCGGGCTCCTCCTCCTCCCTTTTTCCTTCCTTCTCCCCCCCACACCCCATCAGTCTGACGAAGGGTTTTGGCCCGAAACATTGTCTATTTCCTTCGCTCCATAGATGCTGCTGCACCCGCTGAGTTTCTCCAGCATTTTTGTGTACCTTCGATCTTCCAGCATCTGCAGTTCCTTCTTGAATACTGATTTAGGATGATCAGCCATGATCATATTGAATGGGGAGAAGTTAGGCATGGATTATTGATTGGGGACGATCAGCCATGATCACAATGAATGGTGGTGCTGTCTCGAAGGGCTGAATGGCCTCCTCCTGCACTATGTTTCTATTTTCTATGATTCTGGATGCCCTGCACATGGTATCCCTGGACTATGCACATCCCTGCATCTGTCATGTTAAGTGCCATGAAAATGTTGTACGTCTTGAAAAGATCACAGCATTTTCTTCCAAACTCAGTTGAGTGTTGGTTCAGCTTTGAAGTGTCGATCTGTCCGAAGAAACGTCACCTCATCATGTTTTCCAGAGATGTTGCCGGACCTGCTGAGTTACTTCAGCACTTGCTGTCCATGTGTGTATGTCTAGCCTCGTTAATCACTCCCCATAGGGCAACCTCACCCCAGCCAGTGATCTGGTGAACATTTTTAGCACTCCCTCTGTTCCTGCAATGCTATTCATGTGTACAATCAAGGTATAATCTTGTCCAGTCTTTATATAATTGCAGTATCACATCATTACTCGTGTACTCAAGTCCTCATGCGATCTGGACCAATGTACCATTTGCTTTCTTGAATGGTTTTAATATCTGTAAGTTAATTTATCTTTATTTCTTTACAAGAACACTCTGAACACCATCACTTTTCGATCTCTCACCATTTAGATGAAAATGTTCCCTGCCTTTCTACTTAATCCAAAGACGAACCCTCGCATTTTCCTGCAGTTAGCTCCATCTGCCCCATTCACCATGCCCATCTCCATAACTTCCTCGCAACTCACATTGCCGTCTACTTCTGTATCGCTGGCACAAATGTCAAAGGGCGCCACGGTGGCACAGCGGTAGAGCTACTGTCACACAGCGCCCGGGACCTGGACTCGGTGCTGACTATGGAGTTTGTACCTTCTCTCCGTGACCTGCGTGGGTTTTCTCAGAGATCTTCGGTTTCCTCCCACACTCCAAAGACGTACAGGTTTGTAGGTTACTTGGCTTGGTATAAATTTAAAAAATGTCCCTATTGTGTGTGTAGCGGGGATCGCTGGTCGGTGGGCATTCGGTGGGCCGAAGGGCCTGTTTCCGCGCTGTATCTCTAGACTAAACTAAAAACTAAAACTCACACCACCATCTACTTCTGTATCATTGGCAAATGTGGATATATTATACTTGATATCAAAATCATTGATATGAGTTGTGAACATCAGAGTCGGGCACCAGTTCTTGCAGCTCTCATATCACTGCATTCCTATATGAAAAATGATCTGTTTACTTCTATTCTCCATTTTGGGACAGTTACATTCTTCTTCATTACCTCCAATCTCATGTGTATTAATTTAGTTTATAAATCTCCTGTGTGGCACTACATTGCAGGATTTCTGAATGTCCAAACACATCACTGGTTTGCTACATCAGCCTGAAGAAGGGTTTCGGCCCGAAACGTCGCCTATTTCCTTCGCTCCATAGATGCTGCTGCACCCGCTGAGTTTCTCCAGCAATTTTGTGTACCGCTGGTTTGCTATTATCTGTTCTGTTGGTTCCCGACTCAAAAATAAAACATTAACTGGCTTGTCAAACATAATTTTCTTTCCGTTGAGAAATGTTGGCTCTGTCCAATCCTATTATTATTTTCTAAGTGCTGAGTTACAATTGACTTAGTAAAAGATTTCAACAATTTCTTGACCCTTAACGTCCAGTTAACTGAGCTGTAGTCTTTCATTTTCTCTCTCTTGCCTTACTTTCAAATAAGGAAGTTACATTTTCTCCCCCTCAAAAACACCTCTCAAAAAAACCTACTACAGTTTCCTACATGATAATCAGTGCATCCACTATCTTCACCATAGAACATATAAAAGTACAAGAAGATAGGCACACAACACTGGTGTAATTCAGAGGGTCAGTCAGCATCTCTGCTGAAAAGGAATAGGTGACGATTCGGGTCGAGACCCTTCTTCAGACTGCGTGTCAGGGACATGGAAATGGTAGATATAGATGATAATCTTGAGAGATATGGAAAAAATGAAGTAAAAATATGCAAAATTGTAACAATGGTTAAGGAAACAGGCCATAGTTAGCTGTGGCCTTGGTGAAAACTAGTCACAGACAATGAGACTCAACAAGATGACTGAAGCTAGTACAATGCCTTGGGTGGGGGAGGGATGGAGAGAGAGGGTTGCAAGGGTTAATGAAAGTTAGAGAAATCAAAATTCATACTGCTGGGTTGTAAGCTGCCCAGGCGAAATATGAGGCGCTGTTTCTCCAATTTGCGTTTGGCCTCATCTATTCATTTTCTCCAGAGATGCTGCCTGAACCATTGAGTAACAGCAGCTTTTTGTGTCTCTCTTTGGTTTAAACCAGCATCTGCAGTTTGGCCTTCATCATTCAGAGTATTGAGTATAGAAGTTGGGAGGTCATGTTGCAGTTGTATAAGATGTTGGTGAGATCGCATTTGGAATATTGTGTTCAGATCTGGCCGCCATGTTATAGGAAAGATATTGTCAATCTTGAAAGGGTTCAGAAAAGATTTACGAGGATGTTGTCTAGGACTAGAGGGTGTGAGCTATAGGGAGAGTTTGAGTAGGCTGGGTCTCTATTCCATGGAGCGCAGGAAGATGAGGGGTGATCTTATGGAGGTGTATAAAATCATGAGAGGAATAGATCGGGTATATGCAAGAGTCTCTTGCCAAGAATAGGGGAATTGAGGACCAGAGGACATAGGTTCAAGGTGAAAGGGAAAAGATTTAATAGGAATTCGAGGGGTAACCCTTTTCACACAAAGGGTGGTGGATGTATGGAACAAACTGACAGAGGAGGTAGTTGAGGCTGGCACTATCCCATTGTTTAAGAAACAGTTAGACAGATACATGGAAAGGACAGGTTTGGAGGGATATGGACCAAGCGCAGGCAAGTGGGACTAGTGTAGCTGGGACAATGTTGGCCGGTGTGGGCAAGTTGGGCCGAAGGGCCTGTTTCCACACTGTATGACTCTATATGACTCTATAACCTCATCTGCCAGCACACGATCCATAGCGATTTATTTGCAGCATATCCACATATCTACCCAAGAGCCTCTTAAACACCAATATTGTATCTGCCTCCATCACCACCATTGGCAGCACATTCCAGACACAATGGAAAAAAAGTTGCTCTGCACATCTCCTTTAAATTGATATTAAAATTTTGGAAAAACCCAACAACCCCCACAATCAAGATGTGGATTATGGAGATGTTGGAGACCTTACATTTTGAAAAAAAAAAGATTTGTCTTAATTGACAAACCAGAATTATTTATTAGAATCTGGTCTCCATTTATAGATTATTTGAAGGAGTAGATTGGATCGGAGCAGAGGCCAGACTGAAGCCTAAACCCAGGACTAGATGCATAGTTGTTCTCTGACCTACGGACCTATCTCCCAAGTTGCATTATTGATAGTTTATCCTATTTTTCTAATTTCTTTCTTTCTTTCTTTATTTTTCCTATCTATAAATATAAATAAATAATTAGAGGCAATGTTAATAGGTAACCGATAAAGGAGGATCCCAGCTACTTTGGTAACTGGGTCCCTGGAAACCTGGATACTTAATATATAACCGTTAAACAAAGTCTGTATTGGTTTGGACTATGATAGGCAGATGCCTCTAATGAAAAATTATTATTTTTTTAAATTAAAAAATTATGCTTCTCCCACCTTAAAGCGAGACTTTGACATTTCCATCCAGGGAAAAACATTCTGATCTGTCAAGACATTGTGATGTAGCTTGTATGGCCCTAGGGGTTTAATGGCTAAGTCCCAATAATTTCTCAAATATTATCTGTGTTGTTTGCACTAGGTCCATTCTGCTCCCCATTCATTCTATTTCTGAGGGAAATTTTGGCTCTTCTCTGTGAAAACAAGAGACAACATATTTGAAGACACAATGAACTGCAGGTGCTGGCTTACATGAAAAAAACACTAACTGCTAGAATAACTCAACAGGTTAGGCAGCATGTTTATAGTTTAGCTTAGTTGAGAGATACAGCATACAAACAATCCCCTTGGCCCACCGAGTCCACACCAACCATCGATCATCCATTCGCACCCGTTGACATGTTATCACACTTTCACATCCACTCCCTATACACGTGGGGCAATTTACAGAGGATAATTAATCTATAAAGTCATAAGTCTTTGGAATGTGTGAGGAAACTGGTGCATTCGGAGGAAACCCATGTGATCCAGTTAGATGTGGCCCTTGTGGCTAAGGGGATCAGGGGGTATGGAGAGAAGGCAGGTACGGGATACTGAGTTGGATGATCAGCCATGATCATATTGAATGGTGGTGCAGGCTCGAAGGGCCGAATGGCCTACTCCTGCACCTAATTTCTATGTTTCTATGTTTCTATCACAGGGAGAACATGCAAAGTCCAAACAGACAGCACCCGAAGTCAGGATCGAACTTGGGTCTTTGGACGGCAGCAGCTTTACCAGTTGCTTAAAGGGCCCGTCCCACTTAGGCGATTTTTTTCGGCGACTACAGGCGACTAGGCTGTTTTCACATGTTTGTGGGGTGATGCCAGTATGGTTGTGAGTCGTCTCCTCAAGTTGCCTAAAGAGTAATAATGTTTTTCTGGTCGCGGCTGGATTTTGAAATGTTGTAGGTTGTCGCCAGGTGACGTTGGTTGTTGCCGGGTGTTGATTTTGGTGAATTCCATTGGCGACTACCTACGTCAAACTACGTCAACCGGCGACAGGTACCGGCGACTGAATTGTCTTCAGTTGTTGCCGACATGGTTGTTGCTTGTCGTAGTTTGTCGCGGGTGGGCGTAGATTGTCGTAGGTGTGGTCATAGAGACGGCCTAAGTCGCGACAATTCGGTCGACGGTTGTCGGTAGCTTGCTGTAGCTCAACATCGACTAGGTGGTAGGTTGTCGTAGACATTGTCGTTGGGGGGGAGGGTCCATTCGCCGCTTTTCCGGCAACCTGCTATGACTGACAGTCGCCGAAAAAATCACCTAAGTGGGACAGGCCCTTTACCGAGTCTTCCCCATGGATGTAACATATTTATTTAATTTCTTGGCCATTTCCTTCTTCTCCAATAAACCTTTTCCTGTCCATATTAACGTCTATTAATATTTTGTTTTTATATAATCTACTGAAGCGATGCAACATGTTCTTGCTGGGTTACTCTCAAAATCCACATTCCAGCTCCTCATCGATACCAGCCCTCATTCATTGCATTTTAAAATTGTCCCATTTCTCAGGCTTCCTGCTTTTCTTGGCAACATTACAAGACTTTTCCTTTGAAGTAATGTTGTTTTTAAACTTCACTTGATGGCAATTGTTGAACCGCATGACCACTTGGATTTCTGTGCCTTAAAGAAATGTATCATTAAAGAAATGTATCAAATGTATCATTTCTTTAACTGTTAGCCATAGTTTAAATGTCTTCCCTATATCTAATCTACCTTCATGTCTACTTAGTTTAGTCCACAGCCTTCTCAATTAAACGTTCAAAAGACAAAGGGATGAGTTTGCAATGTGTTGTCATGGTGAGGCTTTATGTGTATTTCATCGGGCTGTTTTTGTTAAGAAAATTACTTGATAATCATCTGCCTTTCCAATGCGGAAATCCTGTGCACCTTGAGTAACTACACGTGTAATAAAAACAGTTAACATTTGACAATTATCAAACCGGTCCCTCAGTAAATAGCTTATCTGCTTCATGATTTGGAGGAGTAAGCAAGGACAGCAAGGAAGGCTGTCTGAAGATACACGGCAGAAATGGATGGGGAAATGGCAGATGGAGTTTAACCCCAAGCAAGTGTAAGGTGCTGCTCTTTGGGAAGTTGAATGTGTTCAAGTTCAAGTTCGTGAGTTTATTGTCATGTGTCCCTGATAGGACAATGAAATTCGTGCTTTGCTTCAGCACAACAGAACATAGTAGGCATTTACTGACTACAGAACACGCGAATAAATACACTGATGAAGTGCAAATAACAGATAATTGGTTATTAATAATCAGAGTTTTGTCCGAGCCAGGTTTAATAGCCTAATGGCTGTGGGGAAGTAGCTATTCCTGAACCTGGTTGTTGCAGTCTTCAGGTTCCTGTACCTTCTACCTGAAAGTTAGCAGGGAGATGAGTGTGTGTGGCCAGGATGGTGTGGGTCTTTGAAGATACTGCCAGCCTTTTTGAGGCAGTGACTGCGATAAATCCCCTCAATGGAAGGAAGGTCAGAGCCGATGATGGACTGGGCAGTGTTTACTACTTTTTGTAGTCTTTTCCTCTCCAGTCTGGAGAGTATACAGATAATGGCAAGACCCTTTACAGCACTGATGTGTTTTCTATTTTTTGAAAGAGAAAGATAGATCATCCATGACTGAAAGGTGGAGTAGACTCAATGGGCCAAATAGACAAATTCTGCTCCTATGACTTATGAACCTATGAAGTTCATAGCTGACTAAAGGTGGCAACTCAAATAGATGGGGTGGTAAATAAGGCATTTGGTATGCTAGCCTTCATTAATAGGGGCATTGAGAACAAGATTCAGCAAGTCATAATGCCACTCTATACGACGTTGGCAAGGCCGCATGTTGTATGATGTGTGCATTTCTGGTGGTCGCCCCATAACTGGAAAGATGTGGACGCTTTGGAGAGGGTGTAGAGTGTACCAGAATGGTGCCTGGACACGAGGGATTCAGCTACAGGGAGAGGTTGGATACTCAGATTGTTTTCTCTGGAATGTCAGAAGTTGAGGAGAGGTTTATTAGATTGTGAGAGACATCGATAGAGTAGACACTCAGAACCATTTTCCCAGGATGGAAATGTCCAACACTAGTGGGCAGCCATGGTGGCGCAGCGGTAGAGTTGCTGCCTTACAGCTCTTGTAGGGCCGGAGAGCCGGGTTCGATCCCGACTAAGGGTGCTGTCTGTGTGGAGTTTGTACGTTCTCCCCGTGAACGAGTGGGTTTTCTCTGAAATCTTTGGTTTCCCCCCAAACTCCAAAGACGTACAGGTTTGTAGGTTAATTGACTTGGTGTGTGTGTGTGTAAATTGTGTGTGTAGGATAGTGTTAATGTACGGTATCGCTGGTTGGTGCGAACTTGGTGGGCCGAAGGG
This sequence comes from Leucoraja erinaceus, assembly GCF_028641065.1. Taxonomy (NCBI): domain Eukaryota; kingdom Metazoa; phylum Chordata; class Chondrichthyes; order Rajiformes; family Rajidae; genus Leucoraja; species Leucoraja erinaceus. The sequence continues at coordinate 11,913,425 of NC_073410.1, read as the reverse complement.
CCTGTTTCCGCACTGTATCTCTAAACTAAACTAAAACAACTAGTGGGAATAGGTCAGTGTGTGGATTCTAGCATTGTTAAAATCTACTCTCAATTTTATTTGTTGATTATCTTTTACCCTTCAGGCCATGTTGCAAAGTTTATTATAAGGTTCATTAAAACTGTTACAAACAGCTGAGATCATGGAAAGTTTCTCCAACTTTTTATATTGATAGCCGATGCATATCAAAAGGATGACAAGAGTCAAGAGACAAAAGTGCTTTATTGTCAGATGTACCAAAATGGAACAATTAAATTCTTACTTGTAGCAGCACAACAGGTCCTTATACACAGTAATCATCACTCACAGTAACTAAAAATGAAGAAAAAAAGTTCAATAAAGAAAAAACACAATATAATGCAAAAAACACAATCAAGTCTAAAGTCCCTAGTGGAACCCAGGTAGTTCATAGTTCATAGTTTAGTTGGAGTTTGTAACGTTCAATAGCCTGATGGTTGTTGAAAAGAATATGTTCTTCCCAATGGCAGGAATGAAATGCGAGCCTGTCCAGGGTGGTGTGTGTACTTGATGATGCTGGCTGCATTATTTGAGACAGAATATTCAGTTGTCAAAATATGAAATAAAATGGTATTATGAACCCTGTATTGGAACAAGTTTAGGTCCCGGAAACCTCGATGTCAATGTGTGTGGAAGAACCGCCCCACTGCGATCTCGGTGGTGGGATTTTTAGTTCAGAGATACAGCATGGAAACAGGCCCTTTGGCTCACCAGGTGCAGGACAACCATCCATCACCTAGTTCACCCTAGTTGACCCTAGTTGACCCTAGTTGACCCTAGTTGACCCTAGTTGACCCTAGTTGACCCTAGTTGACCCTAGTTCACCCTAGTTGACCCTAGTTGACCCTAGTTCACCCTAGTTGACCCTAGTTCACCCTAGTTGACCCTAGTTGACCCTAGTTGACCCTAGTTGACCCTAGTTGACCCTAGTTGACCATAGTTGACCCTAGTTCACCCTAGTTGACCATAGTTGACCCTAGTCGACCATAGTTGACCCTAGTTGACCCTAGTTGACCCTAGTCCACCCTAGTCCACCCTAGATGACCATAGTTGACCCTAGTTGACCCTGGTTCACCCTAGTTGACCCTAGTTGACCATAGTTGACCATAGTTGACCCTAGTTGACCCTAGTTCACCCTAGTTCACCCTAGTTGACCATAGTTCACCCTAGTTCACCCTAGTTCTATGTTATTCACCTCCCTACAAATTAGGGGCAATTTACAGAGGCCAATTGACCTACAAAACCAAATGTCTTTGAGATGTGTGAGAAAACCGAAACACTACGAGGAAACCCACGCTAACGCAGGTGGAAGATACAAACTTCACACGGATAACACCCAAGGTCAGGATCGAACCAGGGCCTCTGGACACTGGAGAGGCAGCTGTGTCACCTCGCCATGATAAACCTTCAGACCGATATGAAAGCGCAAGATTGAGAATCAGCTTCCTGATGCCTCCCTCCATACTAACCCAGAGCAGGGAATCTCTCTGGCTCCAGGCATTACCGTGGAAACGCTCTGGAGCTCACTTGAAGAAGCTTCCTGCACATCTCAAATCTTCCAGACTAACAGCTTTCATCCCAGGAACAGACCTGAATAGAGGGTCAAGGAAGTGTTCCCCATTTAGTATGGACACCAGGCAGAGAGCCTCAGTAATTATATTTAATTTCACACCATTTTATTGAACGACTAATTCCTTTGGCGTTCTGCCAGGTGAGCTTGATAGGAATTTGTTAATTGGGTCATTGTTCAATTCATGTGCTTCAAATTGTTTAACAGCTACTTAAGTGGTAAATGACTGACCAAGCACCATGAGCCCAGCTCTGGGGAGTCGGAAGCAAGGAAACTACACTGAGCTGTGAAACTGGAGGGAGTCCCATTTAGTTGTGGGGCTATTTCACACTACAGAAAATTAGGATTTATGTTGTTTTGGCGTTGGAAAGTATTTCCTCTTTTTCTTATAACTGAATCCTTGTGTTGTCAGCTACAACGCAGTCTTAACATTCAACATTTGGAGAAGGGTCCCCACCTGAATCGTCACCTGTCCATGTACTCCAGAGATGCTGCCTGATCCGCTGAGTTACTCCAACATTTGTGTCTTTCTATGGTATAAACTGGCATCTGCAGTTCCTTGTTATTACATTATTAAAAATCAACTACATTGACAGATTTAGCAGATTAGTGTGGATTGCAAATTGCTGCCCAATTTTCATTCGGACATGCACTAGGAATCCCAGAGATGGCTTAATTATGTCTGATGACGTTTTTTAAGTAAACCAACTTCAGAGCTGCCAATTCTCACGCATTGAGAGTGAGAATCACGCATTTCGCCAAATTCTCACGCTCTGTCGTGAGAAATTCTGTGATCAACGAGAATTTCAAAACTAATATCAATTGCATGGGTGTTGGAGAGGCAGGGCGGAGGGTGGGATGGAGTGGCGAGGGCTGATGCGGAGGGAGAGTTGGGACTGGCGAGAGTTTGCAGGGCTGGCGAGTCGCTCGCTGCAGCTCCAGCATGGACCAGGCTGTGGCCCGGTGCATCCTGGAGGACAACCAGTGGCTGCTGGAAGTAGGTACCAAGCACTGGGTAGAAGCGGTGGAGAATAGTGGCCTTAAAATGGGGGTAGTTTTGGAGAAAGCATCCTGCTGCCTGCTAGATTTTCAAACGTTTGCTATGTAACTGCAAGAGATGAAATATTCTCCACTGACAATTAAAATTGGAATCTAGTTCAGAACAGCATCCTGCTGCCTGCTAGATTTTCACTTACTGTAACTGCAGGGAAAATATTCCAGATGTGAGGGAAGTTCAGAACCAGAGGTGATTTACGAGAATGATCCCAAGAAGGATTGGGTTTACATATGATGAGTGCTTGAAGGCACTGAATTTGCACTCACTGGAGCACTGCTGATGACCGGAGAAAAGAGGAGAGACATAGAATGATGCAGTGTGGAATTCCTGCACCCACTAGGGACAATTTACAATTATACCCAGTCAATTAACCTACAATCCTGCATGCCTTTGGAGTGTAGGAGGAAACCGAAGATCTCAGAGAAAATCCATGCAGGTACAAACTCCATACAGCACCCATAGTCAGGATTGAACTCGGGTCTCTGGTGCGGCAAGCGTTGTAAAGCGGCAACTCTACCGCTGCGCCACTGTGCTGCCTACTTGACTGAACACATAAAATTATTCACTAAACCTTGCCACCAGGCGGGCATTTGGGACATTGAGTGCAAGGCAGATGGTGGAAATATCTCTTGAAATCCTGTTTCCAGTCCAACAAGGCTTGTTTACACAAGGAACTGTGGACCCATTGAATGAAGCAGTTAATGGATTGTGGATCATTAAGTCTTACCATTCCCTTTTCAAAGTCATTAATTGATACAACATTGTAGGGGATTGTGTCTGTACATAAAGTTTTTAAAAACAATTTGGCTCTGATCCACACAGTGAAAGGGAACAGTGTTATTCTCTAACCAACACTGTTATAATGAAGGCAGAAATGAATAGAACTCAGGACATCACAAGGAACTGCAGATGCTGGAATCTTGAATAAAACACTATGTGCCGGAGCTGTGAACACTCACGGCACTGGTTAATTCATGGAGGGACAAGAAACCGCTAATGCGGGAATCTGGAGCAAAAACAATGAACTGTTGGAGGAATCGACATGGACAGAGCGAGCCGGGAGATGTGTTGGCCATAATGCCAATTCCTTCATGCCTCTCTCCTCAGTATATCACTGCTTTACCTCTGAACTCCACAGCGAGCTGGGGGCCTGTTTCGGTGCTGTATTCTCTATGGTGCTGTGAACCTATAACATGTGGGGTGGTCTGAATCGCGAGGAGCCACATAAAGCCGGCAGCCGAGAGTTGACATTCATCACAACTGCGGAGAAGTACCCAGATCCAGAAATGTCTGGTCTATTGACCTGAGAATCCATGGAACTTGATCCTGTCTGTCCTGGTTGCCTTTGAGGAATCATGGCTTGTCCTCATTTCATGCTGAGAGACCGTGACTGAGGGTACAGCCCATTGATGGCAACAGCTTTGTCATGGGGTCCATCGGTCAGCATGGTGTTGTTGCCTTGCTGAGCCAGAGACCCAGGTTCGATCCCGACTACAGGTGCTGTCTGTATGGAGTTTGTATGCTCTACCTATGACCATCTGGGCTTCCTCCAGGTTCTCCAGTTTCCTCCCATACTCCAAAGACATACAGGTCTGTAGGTTAATTGGCTTCTGGAAATTTTAAATGGTCCCTAGTGTGTAGGACAGTGCTCATGTACGGGTGATGGTTGTTGGTTGGCGTGGACTCAGTGGGCTGAAGGGCCTGTTTCCATGCTGTATCTCTAAAGTCCGAAGTCTAAAGCACAGAAACAGCCCTTCAGTCCAATACACCCACACACTCACCAACAAGCACCCATTTACACCAGGCCCATTTTATTCACTGCAAATCCCCATCAATTTACCCCAGATTTTATCATCCATGTACAAAATTTGTAGTGGACAATTAATCAAATAACCCACACGCCTGTGGGACGGGGGAGAAAACAAGAGCACCTGTGGGATTCCCAAAGACTCCAAACTCCACAGAGATTTCACCGCAGGTCAGGATTGAATCTTTTAAAAAAATTATTCATCACTTATTTCAACAATATATGCAAATCAAAACAATACTAAACAAACCCACCACCACAATACAATATCACCCAAATATCTCAACAAATATTCTTATATACTATTCTTATATACTTTTTGTTGGTATTTTGTTGGTTCACATACTTGATCAATGGTGTTTTATCATTAATGTTTGATTATTATTAATGTTTAGTGTTTTCTGAGTCATTCGTAAACTGTCATTGTATGTCATGTTGTTACTTGTGGGCGGAGCATCATGTCAAATTCCTTGTATGTGAATACTTGGCCAATAAACGTATTTACTTACTTACTTATAACATAATTAAATATACTATTATACAACTACTGTATATTACAATCCTTGTCAATGATGCATTGGGATGTCAGGACTGTCTTATGAAGAAAGACTGGATAGACTTGGTTTATACTCTCTAGAATTTAGGAGATTGAGAGGGATCTTATAGAAACTTACAAAATTCTTAAGGGGTTGGACAGGCTAGATGCAGGAAGATTGTTCCCGATGTTAGGGAAGTCCAGGACAAGGGGTCACAGGTTAAGGATAAGGGGGAAATCCTTTAAAACCGAGATGAGAAGAACTTTTTTCACACAGAGAGTGGTGAATCTCTTGAACTCTCTGCCACAGAGGGTAGTTGAGGCCAGTTCATTGGCTATATTTAAGAGGGAGTTAGATGTGGCCCTTGTGGCTAAGGGGATTAGGGGGTATGGAGAGAAGGCAGGTACGGGATACTGAGTTGGATGATCAGCCATGATCATATTGAATGGCGGTGCAGGCTCGAAGGGCCGAATGGCCTACTCCTGCACCTAATTTCTATGTTTCTATGTTTCCATTCCAGGCCCTGCGGTGCCCAGCGGTTCTGGAAATCCCCCAGACCGCGCGTAGTCCCTTTCTAGTACCATCCGGCTGCGGACACAACCCCAGAACATTATTGAATTTTTGTCTCTGAAGTTGTGAGGTAGTGGCTTCACTAACTGCACCACCGTGCCACCCTTTGTAGTATCTGCTGGCTAGAACATGATTATTTCTGAGCTGTTGATTGCCATGGCCTGAGTAAAACAGCTTCAATTTCATTTGAAGATCTGATCACAGGGTTTAATAGCATGCAAACCGCAATGTAATAACTTGGCACTAAAAGAGGCAAAACACAACTATGGCAAAGGCAAAGCTCTGAAAAATAATGTGACAATTATGCAATGAGGTTTTCAGCTCATACGTTTTCAGCTTGTGGAAATAGTACAAAACCATGCTGGGAAATAGCCATACAGCCCTTCAGTCCAGAGTCCATGCTAACATTCAACACTTTAGAGTTTAGAGATACAGCGCGGAAACAGGCCATTAGGCCCAACGGGTCCGCGCGGACCAGCGATCCCCGCACATTAACACTATCCTACATATACTAGGGACAATTTTTTAACATTTGCCAAGCCAATTAACCAACATACCTGTACGTGTTTGGAGTGTGGGAGACAGCACCTGTAGTCGGGATCGAACCCTGGTCTCCGGCGTTGCAAGCGCTGAATGGCAGCAACTCTACCGCTGCGCCACCGATATACTCTATATATACACTAATTCTATACTGACACCATTTTATTTTCTCCAGTTTATTGTAACCAATTAACCCACCACACCTGAGCATCTCAATATGTGGGAGGAAACTGGGGGACCTGCAGTAAACCCACTTGTTCACAGGGAGAACGTGCAAACTCCACATAGACAGCACCAGAGGTCAGGATTGAACCCAGATCACTGGAGATCCAACTTGGGGTCGGCATGCTGGCGCAGCAGTAGAGTTGCAACCTTAGAGCGCTTATGGCGCCAGAGACCCGGGTTCGATCCTGGCTATGGGTGCTTGTCTGTACGGAGTTTGTACGTTGTCCCTGTGACCCGTGTTGGTATTCTCCGAGAACTTTGGATTCCTCCCAACCTCCAAAGATGTATAGGTTTATCGGTTAATTGGCTTGGTGTAAATGTAAAAATTGTCCCTAGTGTAGGATAGTGTTACTGTGCGGGGATCGCTGGTCGGTGCGGACTCGGTGGGCCAAAGGGCCTGTTTCCGCACTGTATCTCTAAACTAAATTAAATGCTACTGTCCTCCCCACAAACTTTAATAAAGTTAAAGCTAAACATGTATGAAAAATAAATATGTAATTGGAAGAAATATGATTACAAAACTCAGTGAAGATTTCTGATAAACTTTTACATGAATTAGACTGGAAATTTCCCACTCACTCAACTGTTACTCTTGTGACTTCCAGTATTAAAACAGTAGTGTCGGCCACAAACAGTCTAATTCAGGAAAGACCAACATTGAGCCAACAAGTTCTTGTTTGTTTGCTCTGCGATTTTCCTTGATTTCCACCATCACTCAAAGTTTCAATTTCCCCTTTACTGTGGCAACGTGGAATGTTTCCAGGGGTGAGGACACTCGGGACTGTAAACCCCGGGCAATTTCCTCTGCCTCAGCCTGGGGACGTTGAGGCTAATTAAAATGGACATGTACTGCGCTGGCTGCTGCTAGTCAACACAGCAAAGAACAGTTGTCAGTCCTGGCAACTTCTGTGACTTCAGGGGCTGGGTGTTACATGCAACTCTGAGTTACTTGTGGACCTGGTGTGTGGGGGGGGGGGGGGCTGTGAGGGGGGGGAAAGAAGAACAATGGACAAAGCAGGACCCAGTGTGCGGGGACCGTTGTGTGTGAGGGGGAGGGGAACAGAGGGCCCAGCGTGGGGGAACCACTGTGGAGGAGAGGTGGGGGGGGGGACACAGGAGGAGCCGGTATACTTTGTAACCCTGCCCGCACCTTAGGTGGCCGCTATTTGTATACCTTTTGTGTGTGCAAGCAAAAAATGTCCCTGTGCACGTGACAAGAAAGTATTCCATTCTATTCCAACTCAATCTCTTCATTGTTTGCATGGGAGAGCTGTGCCCATGTACGGTTTAGATGAGCTATCACGAAGCAGGCAGTGCTGGAATATGGGGCCAACTACAACCAAAATCATGGCAAGCATGTACACGCTAATGAAGCACCTTCTGCAATTACGCTCCTGTCTGGCAGAAGATACACCAGCTTGAAAACTTGCACCACCAGACTCAGGAGCAGCTTCTTCCCCTCTGTTCTTCTTGGTTCTTGGTTTCTTGGTCCTCCAAAATATTCCAAATGGAATTTAAACTGGAGGTGGTGGAAGGAGGACTTAAGCCAGAAAGGGTTATTGGGAAGTAAGAGCTACTTTAAATTTAGTTGCATCTGGTTGGGTAACTATAGTAGGGTGGAGATTATTCCATGCTTTAATTGTGCAGGGGAAGAACGAATTGCTGTACACATATGTCTTTGTAGCTGGGATCACAAATTGGATCGAATGCCCTCGTCTGCTCCTAATTGGTTTGGGTTTGGTGTAGGTCTTGTAGTCTATGTCGAGCTGAGCATTTAACATTTTGTAAAAACAGGTGAAACGGTGAGCTTCACGTCTGTCTTGGAGAGGGTTCCAAGACAGACGTGAAGCTCACCGTTTGACCAGTTTTTACAAAATGTTATGATTTAAAAAATAAATTGGATCGTTATATGGACGGGTAGGGAATGGAGGGTTATGGTCTGAGCGCAGGTATATGGGACTAGGGGAGATTATGTGTTCGGCACGGACTAGAAGGGTCGAGATGGCCTGTTTCCATGCTGTAATTGTTATATGGTTATATGGTTATATGGTTATTAGTACGGGTGTCAGAGGTAATGGGGAGAAGGCAGGAGAATGGGGTTAGGAGGGAGAGATAGATCAGCCATGATTGAATGGCGGAGTAGACTCGATGGGCTGAATGGCCTACTTCTACTCCTATCACTATTGACCTTAAGACCTTAAGACTTCTCAACGATCCTTTCAGAGACTAGGGTACAATGCTGGTTTTACAACCTATCTCATTGAGGACTTTTTCTCTGGAATTGTTACACTACAATGCTGAGAGAGTTACTCCAGCTTTTTGTGTCTATATTTGGTTTATACCAGCATCTACAGCTCCTCCCTACACAATATCCTTCCCTTTGCTCTAACTTTTGCACATGTGTTTGTCTTGATTGTATTCATGTATAGTATTGGCTGATCTGAAAGACAAATAAAGGCTTTTCACTGTAAGGAAAAGACCACCAACTTAGTGGGTCATGTAGCGTCTCTGGAGAACGTGGGTAGGTGTCGTTTCAGGTCTTCAAACTGGAGAGGGGTCTTGACCCAAAACGTCACCTATCCGTGTTCTCCAGAGCTACTTTAAAAGAAAATCAAAATAAACTTTATTCAAAATAAAAAATAAACAACAAAACCAAGAACAGTGCAAAAATTCTTCTGACATTCTCGGAGGGTATACATGCATTCATTAGCGTTGTATCAATGTTCCCAGAAATATCATTTTCCCCGGCACCCTGGGACTCATGTGCCCCCCTGGGGTGATATCCCTTCCCTTGTTTGAGGGGCGTCTCCACCATACCTGCCTCCCAATGTCCAGCAGCGGAAGGACCCTAGACTGTGGTCCCCACCCACCGAGCCTTGGCGTTGGCTGCACCGAGCTTCAGTGCGTCCCTCAGCACGGACTCCTGCACTCTGGAGTGGGCCAGTCGACAACATTCCCCTTCCGTTGCTCGACAACATTCCTCCGTTGCTCGAGCACTTTGTGTCTTTTTTTGCAAACCAGCATCTGCAGTTCCTTTCTCATAGCCTTTCGCTTAACATGACAATAATAAACCTAAACTTTTATAGTCAGGCCTGAATAATAAGCTGTTTGCTGACATCACGTTCGGATGTGCTGCTGTGTTGTGAGTGGGAGGGTGGAGGAAGGGGCTTGTTGTCCCTCAGGTCCCTGGATCAGGAGAGAGGAGCAATGGCACATGAGAATTAATTTGTCTTTGTACCTCAGGCAATGCTGCAGGCGTTTCTGTGGAAAGAAACCAGCGCAGGGCCGTGGCTAAGACACACATGTGTCCTTGAGTGCAGGGAGCAGAATGCTGACTGGAGCTCTGTGGGCTTTAAATGTTAGACTTGCAGACTATAGATGTGCAGCGCAGAAACCGGTGCTTTGTCCCACCGAGACCTGCGCAATCACCACACCCGCTAACACTATCCTACACACCAGAGACAAGTTACAATTTACACAAGCCAATTAACCTACTAACCTGTACATCTTTGGAGTGTGGGAGTAAACCGGAGCACCCGGAGAAAACCCACGTGGTCACAGGGAGAACGTACAAACTCGCTACAGACAGCACCCGTGGTCAGGATTGAACCCGGGTCTGCGGCCCTGTAAAGCAGGAACTCTACAGGGCCTGTCTCACGGGCGTCATTTGCGGGTGGCACGCAAAGGTTTTGTACATCCCAAAACCCTGGGGGCGCCGCGCGTCACTGCCTACGTCACCATGCACCATGCGCGCGTCGTGTACACGTAAATGATGTTATGTAAATGACGCCCAAGTGGGACAGGCCTGAGTTAAATCATTAAAGTAGGGTGGCAGCAGAGTCCCTTTTAATGTGGAACCTGAACCAGAGCCGCTGTTACAGGTGTCCTGACTGACTCTAGTGGCAAGGTTTCTATGCAAATCCCTCATTCTATCCACCAAGAATTTGAACAGGGCCAAAGAATTGCCAAAAAAAAGACACAAGTACTTGAGTATCTCAGATGGTGAGGCAGCATCTCTGGAGAACATGGATAGCTGACATTTCAGGTTGGGATCTTTCTTCAGACCTATATTCTGCACTTTGGTACTTTCTCTTCACTCCACCTTTGGTACTTGTATTTGGCTTGATTGCATTCATGTATAGTAATGTCTAATGTGTAGTATCGCACGCAATCAAAATATATTTACTGGACCTCGTTTAACATCTGAAGAAGGGTCCCAACCCAAAACTTCACTTATCCATGTTCTCCGGAAATCCTGCCAGACCCACTGAGTTACTCCATCACTTTGTCTCTTTTTTTTTGCAAACCAGCATCTGCAGTTCCTTGTATCTATGAATGAACGTGCCACACGAGTGCAGGATGTAATGTGACTGGGTTGTTAGGTGACCACTCTCACTAGGTATATTAACAAGTTCCTGGGATGGCAGGACTTTCATATGAAGAAAGACTGGATAGACTCGGCTTGTACACGCTGGAAATCAGAAGATTGAGGGGGGATCTTATAGAAACCTCCAAAATTCTTAAGGGGTTCGACAGGCTAGATGCAGGAAGATTAATCCCGATGTTGGGGAAGTCCAGAACTAGGGGTCACAGTTTAAGGATAAGAGGGAAGTCTTTTAGGACCGAGATGAGAAAATCATTTTTTACACAGAGAGTGGTGAATCTGTGGAATTCTCTGCTACAGAAGGTAGTTGAGGCCAGTCCATTGGCTATATTTGAGAGGGAGTTAGATGTGGCCCTTGTGGCTAAAGGGATCAGGGGGTTATGGAGAGAAGGCAGGTACAGGATACTGCGTTGGATGATCAGCCATGATCATATCGAATGGCGGTGCAGGCTCGAAGGGCCGAATGGCCTACTCCTGCACCTATTTTCTATGTTTCTATGTTTCTAAGTGCTCTTAACACATGGTGGAAGTTACAGACACCCCTTCAATCAACCAGCTGTAAACAGGAGACTGCAGCACAAGTTGTGGAAAGATAATTGAAAAAGAGTTTGTGAGGTTTGTCATGGACTGATAATATTTAAGGCTGTTTATGTCTGGGAATTCTACAGGGCAGGAACACTGATGATTTAGTTTTGAAAGGTTTAGCCGGACTATTTATTTGTTAACAGCTTGAATCGGAAACCATTTGTAATTGTTACCCATATGGTGTCTCACCGATACTATATTTAGTTTAGTTTAGTTTAGTTTAGTGATACAGTGCAGAACCAGGCTCTTCCATTCACTGAGTCTACAATGACCAGCGATCCCCACACACTAACACTATCCTACACACACTAGGGACAATTTACAATTATAGCTGGTCAGCATGGATTTGGTGGGCCGAAGGGCCTATTTCCATGCTGTACCTCAAAAGTAAAGTCTAATTTTACCGAACAAACATACTCTGAACTGACTGCAATGCGTTTATCTCCTTGCATTGAAGTAGTCTAAAACTGCAGAAAGAGGTTGCAAAATGTTCTTTACAAGTGGAAATTCTTTCCACTTACTGACAGGAATTGGCAATAAATGTGACTTGTCAGCAATGTCCATGAAAACAAATCTAAACAGAGGCCTGGAGCCAGAGCTGAAACCGGCACTCTGCTGATTAAATGATTCAACAAATTTGTAGCTCTGTATTGAGAGAAATATTTCAGATGAAACTGGAGATGAGGAGAGGAATGGGCATAGGCGACTCAGTGGTAGAGTTGCTGCCTTACAAGCACCAGAGACCCGGGTTCGATCCTGACTACAGATGCTGTATGGAGTTTGTATGCTCTCCCTGGGCTTTCTGTGGGTGCTCCAGTTTCCTCCCACACTCCAAAGACGTACAGATTTGTAGGTCAATTGGCTGAGGTAAAATTGTAAATTGTCCGTAGTGTGTAGGATGGTGCTAGTCGAGGGGGATAATCGCTGGTCGGCCCAGCCTTGGAGGGCTGAAGGGCCTGTTTCCACACTGTATCTCTAAAGTCTAAAGTTAAGATGCCCTTAAACTTTACACAGTTAACAAACAAGCTGAGTCATTAAAACCGAGTCATGGTTAGGACTTATCACAATCACACATTCACAATCAGTTTTATTCGTCATCAGTCCTCATTTGCTGATCCATGCCATTAATTGGCCTCAATAACTAGCTACCTTCACATATAAGACACCCTAACGCAAGGAAGGCTGTGGAGGCCAAGTCAGTGTCCATTTCTAAGGCGGGGATAGATAGATTCTCGATTAGTACAGGTGTCAGGGGTTATTGGGGAGAAGGCAGGAGAATGGGGTTAGGAGGGAGAGATAGATCAGCCATGATTGAATGGTGGGGTAGACTGGATGGGCCGAGTGGCCTAATTCTGCTCCAATCACTTATGAATGTATGACTTTATGAAATAAAAACAGAGAGAGAGTTGGAAATATCCAGCAGGGTGAGCAGCATCTGTGGGGGAGAGAACTGGGGTGAACGTTTCAGATTAAACAGGGGAGATAGTAAATGCAGGCATGCTTTATGCTTCATGTGGCGAGGCTGAATGAGTGGTGAGCGTGGTGTCTGTGGTGGGAAATGTCTCCGAGTGCGTTTCAACCCCAAACGATTTAAGTTGAAGAATAATGGGAGCCCTCTCCTGGCAACTGTTACCTAGTGTTTCATGGTACCTCCAGTAACCTGTATTCATAACACAAGCTAAACAAAGTGGGAAGTGGGACATTATGGAGCCCTGGGTCAACTACTGTCTGTCCAAACTAATACTATATGATCACACATCACATTGCTGGTGGTGTGATCGCAAATTACATGCACAAATAGCGTACTCTAAACCATAGCTGCTCTACAAGATGACGCCAAAGGTTGTAAAACACGCTAGGACTTCCTGAGGTTGGGAAAGGTGTAAGTCTTTATTTTCCACTCGCGTAATATTTCTGCAGCATTCTGCCCATGTTTCTGCTACAGCGGAGGAGGAGGTTTATTATAATTTGTCTCAGTGCAGCCCTGTTGCACGTATCACTTACAACTATTGGTTTCAAAGAGCTGCTTATAAATCATTGCTGCGAAAGAAAAATATTTTGTTGAAATCATTAACAATTTAAACAAGACCGTACACTTCATAAATCTCCATATTGTTCACTCGGGCACCAGGAAGGAAATGCTATCCTTCATTGGAGTTGTGTTCCCTCGCATGGCAATGGAGCCCACTCTATTTAACTTGGGCTATGAACACGGGTTACTGAGGTTACTGTGAAACACAAGGGTAACAGTCGACTATTTCGATGTTTGAAAAGGAACAGTACTTTGTGTTTTTGGAATCCTCCCAGAGACTTTGGGATTTCATGTTTCAGAGCATCGCGGTGATTTATGACAGCACAATTGCCAATTTTGTTTGAATTGATTACAATGCTCAGGTTTTACCATTACTCATCTTGCATTGCAAATCATGCCAGTGCTTTTAAGTTGATTTCTTTCAGATTTGTGAATTGATTGCCTTGTTGTCAGAAATGTAATTATTTGCCAGGCACCTGTCAGCCGCATGTTTCTCAGTGTCTCTTCATTAGCCTTTCTGAGTTTAGCTCTCTGCTGTCTCTGTCTCTCTCCCTCTCCCTCGCTTACCCCCCTCTCTCTCTCTCTCCCTCTCTCTCTCTTTCTCTCTCTCTCTCTCTCTCTCTCTCTCTCTCTCTCCCTCCCCCTTCTCTCTCCTCTCTCTCTCTCTCGCTCTCTCTACCCCCCTCTCTCTCCCCCCCTCTTCTCTCTCTCTCTCTTCCCCCTCCCCACACCCTCATCATCCCCCTCCTCCCCCCCCTCTCCCCCCCCTCTCTCTCTCTCTCCCCCCTCCTCCTCTCTCTCTCTCTCTGCCTCTCTCTCCCTTCTCTCTCTCTCTCTCTCTCTCTCTCGCCTCTCTCTCTCTCTCTCTCTCTCTCTCTCTCCCCCCTCTCTCCCTCTCTCTCTCTCCCCCTCTCCCCCTCTCTCTCCCCCTTTCTCTCTCTTTCTCTCTCTCCCCTCTCTCCCTCTCTCTCCCTCTCTCTCTCTCTCTCTCTCTCTCTCTCTCTCTCTCTCTTCTCTCTCCCTCTCTCTCTCTCCCCTCTCTCCCCCTCTCTCCCCCTCTCTCTCTCTCTGCCTCTCTGTCTCTCTCTGCCTCTGTCTCTCTCTCTCTCTCTCCTTCACACCAACACCCAGGCAACTGTGTGGCCATCTCCACAAACCTGCAGTGCGTGTTTGAGTTGCCTTGTACCCGGTTACCAGAGGCCAGTCCAACCGAGTGGATAAAACGATTCTATTGCAAACACTCACACCAGCTGGCAGACTGGCTCGGTGAATGAAAAAAAGCTTTGTGGACATCCAAGGCCCCGCTGTGATGGTACAAAACACACCAGTATGACAAGGAGCTGGGAAAGCAAGTGTCCTCGCTCGCACACAGGGCCTGGGTACTTTGCCAGTTTACACAGGCAACATTGAAATCTGCCAAAATCACATCCAGGAGAGAACGCTCGGGAACAATCTCCACAAGACTGGCTGCAAGGTTCAATATGGGCTTCTGCTGGTGGTTTAAACATCCAGACACAAGACTGGCTGCAAGGTTCAATATGGGCTTCCGCTGGAGGTTCAAACATCCAGAAGCCATTACAGGTGCTCTGCTATCTTCTTCCTCTCTTCTTCTTCTTCCCAGGAAGTCCCTCAGGGTTGAGCAGTAACTTGCTGGCATTCTGGTTTCGAAGCCGATGAAGAATATTTAGGGATACATTAGATGGGATAGGAGGTGGATCATGGGGTGCAAGAGTGGACAGTTTGCAACGTGGTGAAGCAATTCTGCCATTTCTGGCCGTTTTATGTGGAAACGCACCATTTTGCACTATTTCTGCCAACACACCAGCACTTTGTGTAAACCTTCATCCGCAGTTCCTTGTTTCTGCCGTTATTCGATGTATGAAAGATACAGCATGGAAACAGGCCCTTCGGCCCACAATGTCCATCGCTCGCCCATTCACACTAGGTCTACATTATCCCACTTTCGCATCCACTCCATACACACTAGGGGCGATTTTACAGAGGGCCAATTAACCTACAAACCCGCACATCGATGGGATGTGGGAGGAAACCGGAGTACCTAGAGAAATTCCCATGCAGTCACATGCAAATTCCATACAGGCATCACCCGAGGTCAGGATTGAACCGGGGTCTCTGGCTCTGTGAGGCAGTGGCTCTACCCACTGCACCACTGTTCACATGTGGCTTCTGTGCCGCCCAATGCATGGACTCGAACATTTATCCTGCAGGCTCCTTCAAGGATCATAGATTCCCA
Source organism: Leucoraja erinaceus (assembly GCF_028641065.1). NCBI lineage: Eukaryota > Metazoa > Chordata > Chondrichthyes > Rajiformes > Rajidae > Leucoraja > Leucoraja erinaceus. The sequence continues at coordinate 11,897,808 of NC_073410.1, read as the reverse complement.
CGAGTCAGTGGATGTTGTATTTTGAATCTTTTCCCTTCTCTCTCTGCCTGGTATTCCCGGCCCGTGACAGAACTTACAGGAGTGTATCTGTTTCAGGGGTCTGGCATAATAAACATGGTAGGACACGACAAAATGAGTGATTTAACTGGTGACTTGTGCAGAGAACCTACAGCCTTTAAGAGGGAGATCAGACAGCAAGGGTGGCTAAAGGGATCATGGGGTATGGAGAGAAGGCAGGTTTTGGCTAACATTGAGTTTGATGATCAGCCATGATCATGAACTGTTCCCGAGCTGGCATTAAACTGCTCGAAGGGCCGACTTGGCGTACATCCTGCACCTAATTTACTTTGCAATATGTTTCTATGCTTTGCCCCACAGGCAGCGCAGACAGCAAGGCTGGCAGTAGGTATACAAACAGTAGCCACCTAAAGTACTGACAAAGTTCCAAAGTACGTCGGCTCCTCCTTTGTTATTCCCCCCCTGCAGTGTCTGACAGTAGTGGACCATGAACTGTTCCCGAGCTGTCTTTCCATTAAACTGCTGCACGGTGAACTTGGAGACATCTCTGAATTTGTGTCTGAATTTACTTTGCAATAGGGGGCAGTCAGCTTCTGTGACAGGCAGCGCAGAGTAGAAGGGACAAATAGGTATACAAACAGTAGCCACCCTAAAGTGCTGACAAAGTTAATACAATACGTCGGCTCCTCCTTTATTTGTCATTCCCCCCCCCCCCCCCCCACCCGAAATGTAGTTTCTGCCTCAATTGTCCATTGTTCAAAACCCTCCCCCCATGGGGGTTCCCCCGCGTCTTCATCCACGTGGCTCTCCTCCCCACTGTGCTGGACCTCCACCGCTTGCTCCACCTCCACCGCTGAGGCTCCACCGCTGCCGAGTCGGCTCAAAAGCCCCCGAGGTGGGCCCTAGTGAGCGGCAAATTAAGGCCCCTCTATTGCAAGTCCTGTAGGGCCCCCTCCAGGTCACCCCAGACATTCAGAGAGTCGCCACTGCCCCCTCCCGCAAAGCAGCCTCCCACCCCCCCCCCCGCGAGCTCCTGGTGTCACCCCCCCCCCCCCCCCCCAATCTCTAGCCTGCCGTTGACAAGACTGAAAAAATGTACTGCCAGCAAGAAAGTGTTTCCATTGCAATTCTCCAAGCAGCAATGCCTGCCTGGCACAGCAGGTTTGCTCCAGTGTAGCTGCATCAAATTTGCCAAAATCTCACATCAAAAGGCTAGATGTGAATTATAACTTTTAATGAAACAACATTGTACGGGCAACAATGACGAGCTTAAATAGGATTGCCACCCTGTAAATGGAGCCGGCCGACAAATCTGGAATGATAAAATATCAGTAAACATAAACCCTTTTGATTGTAATATTCTTTCAGCGTGCTCAGTGACACAGATGATAGATTCATAAACAGCTCCCCAGCACGAGCAGTTGGCAGCTTTGTCACTCTTCAGCAGACTCGGGCAATGCACAATGATCGGCCCTATGTGGAAATGTTGCGCACCTGGTCTCGCACCACTTGGAGCCTCGACTGCTGCTCACACCTATTGCCAGCTACTCGTGCGCGGAGGAACCCCCTTCTGAAGCAGCAGTGCGTTTCCCAGGTTGTTCATTCAACGCACCATGAATCAGAGTTAAATATTAACAGAAGCCAATGTGAATGGGACCCTTCTCTCATCAGCAGTGCAAAACAACCCATTAGCCAGCATAAATTTCAGGCGTGGCAGGCAAGTTGACTTTGGACAGGACTAGTATTTTTACACCTTTAATAACAAGTCTCAGGACTGAGACACTTGAACTGTGGAATCATCGGAGACAAAAATATTCTATTCTCACAAGATTTTTTTTAATTCTTGTGCTGTTCAGCGAATAAACAACGCTCAACCAATTCCCATCTGGAAACTTGCATGCAGCGTGACCCAAAGACCTCTTATTCAAAAGCTGCCACCCACTTGAAGCTGAAAGTTGGCAGACAACTTGGATCATGAGGGGGATCTGTGCTGATCATACAGGCGAACCTTGAAGAGTTGAAAGATCTGGGTCCATGGAACAAAGCAATTGGCCCAAGCTTTTGGTTACATAAGTCCCATTTAGTGCCGTGGGCACCAAAACGGTCGTTACAAATGTGAATCATTGTGTACATTGAAACGTTCATCGATTTTATCCGTGCCATTAAAAACGTCCCGCGCATTTCAAAGCTGTGGCGCCGTGACACGTAAATTATGTCACGTAAATTACGCGCAAATGACGGCCAAGTGGGACAGGCCGTTTACCGTTTACCTTTCATCATTCTTAGCTGCTTCTCGGGCGGGATTAAGAGTAAGGACAATGGTACGAAACTTCAAGAGGCACAACTGGAGAGAGTGGACTCTGGGGAAATTCTGGAGGTTAGGGCTGCAGCAGATGAGGTTACAGCGGCATGACAAAAACAAGAGATGTGCGTGAGATAGGCCCATTGTTGGTACGTTCTCCACGTGACCTGCGTGGGTTTTCTTCGGGAGCTCTGGTATCCTCCCGCACTCCAAAGACGTACAGGTTTGCAGTTAATTTGGCTTCGGTACAAATTGTAAATGTCCCGTGTGTGTAAGGATAGGGATGGTGTACGGGGATCGATGATCAGCGTGGACTTGGTGGGCTGACGAATCTGATTACTATCCTATCATCTATTTCTCAGACTTATTTTTAAATAGCTCCATGCATTTACCCCTATCATTCTGCAGCTTACCTCCAGCCTTACAATACACTGTGGTTTCTATTGAATGTCAAAGAATGGGTGATGGTGTCAATGCAAAGTACATAGTTAATTTGTACATTGTGGGAGACGGGGTGAACACAGGGATAAAGCTTCCCCAGGCTGAAGTGTCTCGTGCCAGCAGTCATCTCTCCTCATAAGGGGTTGGCTGGTGATGAGAAGTCATTTCTTCCTCCAAAGTAAAGTGAATCGCTAGAATTGCTCATTCAAATGAGCCATGGAGAAAGCATAAGGGATCAAATGGCCACCATCTGCTTCGATTTCCTTATGTGTCACAGCAAGGACACTGGCCATTCGGCCCCACTCACCAATGCCATCCGTGATGCTATCTATACTATTCTCATTTTCCTGCATTTGGTCCATATCCATTTCTTTGCTACCCATGCACCTGCCTAAATTATTTTGAACGCCATAATGGTACCCCTCCATCACTGCCTATCAGATCTCCTTTAAATATGATTCCACTTGCCTTAAACCTTTTGCTAGCCCTTACTGTCTCCTCCCCTTCCTTAACCCTTGAGCTGTCTCCTCCCACCCTCCTATCCGCCCGCCCTCGGGCTCCTCCTCCTCCCCTTTTCCTTCCTTCTCCCCCCCCACCACCCCCCATCAGTCTGAAGAAGGGTTTTGGCCCGAAACGTTGCCTATTTCCTTCGCTCCATAGATGCTGCTGCACCCGCTGAGTTTCTCCAGCAATTTTGTGTACCTGCCTTAAACCTATGTCCACTAGTTTTCGACTCCCCTACCATTGGAAAAAGATTGTGACCCTATCAATATCTACCATATCGATGCCCCCAGCAGAGTTTCTCCAGCATTTTTGTCTAACTACATACCTGTACGTCTTTGGTGTGTGGGAGGAAACCGAAGATCTCGGAGAAAACCCACGCGGTCACCGAGAGAACGTACAAACTCCATACAAGACTGCACTCGTAGTCTCTGGCACTGAAAGCACTGTAAGGCAGCAACTCTACTGCTGCGTCACCATGCCACCCAGCTGGGATCACACTGATACACCAATGACTAATATACTTATATATTTATATATTCTCGTTACGTTATGCGATTTATTTTTACCCTACGTATTGGAATTGTTGTATCTACAATATATATATTTGAACATTCAATCGCTAAAGACTTATCTTTGGACTATTGTACTCTTAAAATATCTCACGGGTAGAACAAAAATAATGAATACAGTATCGTTGAACACTGTGTAATTAAGGTCATTCAATTGATTTGTTCCTGAGTAACTGACATGAAAGTTTGTGAAAAGATCAAATTAAATCAGGTATTTTCATTTATATTGTGTCTTCTCCAATCTCAGGGTCTCCTGAATTATTTCACGGGTATTTTTGCAGAGTTCTGTAAGAATATGTAGATTCAACATAGCAACAATACTCATTGCAATAACTCACCATTGTTAGTATGGTGATCACTTGTTCGGGAGAGATTTCCTGGATTTGGATCCAGTGATAATGAAGAACCAGAGAGCTGGTCCAAATATTAATAATGTTGTTTTTAGCTTTAGAGATACAGAGCGGAAACAGGCCCTTCGGCCCCACCGAGTCACACCAACCAGCGTTCCCCGCACATTACCACAAGCCTGCACGTACTAGGGACAATTTACACATACCAAGTATACAAATCAAGCCAAATAACCTCCAAACCTGTAAGTCTTTGGACTGTGTGAGGAAACCGAAGATCTTGGAGAAAACCCACACAGTCGCAGAACTCCGTAAAGGCAGCACCGATAGTCAGGATGGAACCCGGGTCTCTGCCGCTGCAAGCACTGTGTAGGCAGCACCTCTACCGCTGCCCCCTCATGCAGCAAAAGATCTATGTACTTGTCCCCAATGTGCAATCTGCAGTGGGTCCTGCAATTGGTGTGCTTCCATGCACTTGTTCCCCTGTCCTTCTTGGCAGAGGAGATCCCACGTTTTGGATCATGTGGGATTAACTGTGTTGTATTTTTGTAGACGGGACATATTTGGAGCCACTGTGTGCTCATGGTGGAGGAGATGAATGCTCAGTGATTCTGTCAGATGGGCCAGTTTGGCTTGGATCGTGTTAGGCTTCTTGGGAATTCGTGTTGCTGTACTCATCCAAGTAAATTGAAGAACCTGCCTTGATTCTCACCAGCGCTAAGTAGATGGTGGGAAGAGTTTTATGTGTCGGGCAGTGTCCCAGTCCCACGTACTGAGAAAATCCAGCATCTGGAGTTGCAATGTTGGTGTAATGTTGGGTTTCTGGCAGTGGTACCTCCAAAGGATATGGATGACGGGGGATGTGGTGATGATAATACCACTGACTACTAAGGGTTGGCGGTTAGGAGATGTCTCATGATGGAGATGGGCATTACTTGGTGTAATTGTGGTCCACTAGTCACTTGCCCAAGCTTGAATGTTGCCTTGGGATGCTTCACTTGAAGAGGTGTCGAACTGAAAGTAATGCAATCATCCGTAAACATTCCCATGTTGGGTCTTGTGTTAGATGGAATGCCATTAGTGAAGCAACAGAATATGGATGGGCTAAGGACACTGCCTTGTAGAACTCCTGGGCCTTCATGGTTAGCTGCCACAGCTGCCTGCCTTTGTGTAAGGTGTGCCTCCAAACATTGGAGTACCTTCCCTTTGATGCTCACTGACCTAAGCTGTACCATAAGTCCATGTTCATCAGTGATAGGAACAGAATTCGGCCATTTGGCCCATCATATCTATTCCACCATTCAATCACAGCTGATCTATCTCTCCCTCTTAACCCCATTCTCCTGCCTTCTCCCTCATAGCCCCTGATCACCAAACTAATCAAGAATCTTTCCATGTGTCGGAAGGAACTGAAGATGCTGGTTCACACTGAAGATAGACACAAATTGCTGGAATAACACAGCGGGGCAGGCAGCATCCCTGGAGACAGAAGAAGGGTCTCGACCCGAAAGGTACCCATTCCTTCTATCCAGAGGTGCTGCCAGTCCTGCTGAGATACTCCAGCATTTTGTGTCTAAGATTCTATCTATTTCTGCTTTAGAAATATCCATTGGCTTGGCTCAATACCAGGGCTCCTTGTTACCACAGTCGGTAAAATGATACCTTGGTGTCAGGGACGTTCACTCTCGTTTCACTTCTGGTATTCACCTCCTTGGCCCACGTTTGGTATGAGGTTGAGCTGAGCTTCGGAGCAAATTGGCCCTGGCAAAATTCTGATGACACCTTCCATCACCTTGCTGATGATTGAGAGTTGATTGGGGTGCGGTAATTAGCCAGATTGGATTTGCCCTGCTGTTTATGGGCTCGCCAACCTGGGCAACTTTCCACATTGTTGGGTAGAAGCCAATTGTAGCTAATCTGCACCTCTAACCCACACAGTTCCAGCTTATTCCTCTCATAAAGCCCTGCCGTTACCCAAGACTCTCAAATGGCATCATGTGGAGTGAATTAAATTGGCAGCAGACCAGTATCTATGGTGATGGGGACCTCAGGAGGAAGCTGAGATAGGTCACCTCCTTGGCAATTCCTTCAGGTTTTCTAATGATTTCAACCTTTCAATACAACTTGCCAAGAAATTGTTAGCCCAGGCAAGGATTAGTGTCAATCATGGGCGGAAATCCCGGGGGGGGGGGTGGGGGAGGGGTGGGGCGGGGGGGGGGGGGGGGGGGGGGGGGGGGGGCGACACACGTCCGTCCTCCCATGTTTTGAGAGGTGGGGGACAATCCCCCCCATGTTTTGTAATTCGTGAAAAAAAATCTATTACAATCTCCGCTTTCCACCTGGGACAGTGGGGGTGTCAATGTTAAGCGCTTATTAAATGTCTTCATTAACATCGTAATAACATGATGTGTGACCAATTGTGTTTTGCCCTTCGAGTATTACTGAAGGTACTCATGGAGAATTTCTTAAAGCTGTCTGATGAGGTACAATTACCATTTGAATTAATTGGATGTATTGGTGGATGGGAAAGATTTCAATGAGTCAGGTGATTAAGGGCTCCGGTCGAGTGGGTTTCCTGGCTGGCTTGCAGGTAAGTCCCTCATTCATGTAATTCACGTTATTTAGTATGGTTTTCCCATCTCTCTCTTTTTCTCTCTCCCCCTCCAAGGTTGTTCTTCTGTTTTGCCTTTATTTGCTTCAATTATATTTGTTTGTGTTAATGATCACATTGTAACTTTTGAACGTTGTAGTGTTGGACGCTTTCTAATGGCTAAATTGGCCTGTTCGCCAGGCCTTTCATCGCCCGGCGTGGCTTAAACTCAAACCGCTGCATCGAGGCGATCGAGGCTCCCGATGTTGAAGCCCCTGCCGGGCGATTTTAAGCCATGCCGGGCGACGAAAGCCCCCGCGAATGGCCCATTCAACCCCCACGATTCGGGGTGGATGAAGCTGCTGTTGCTGAAGTTCAGAGTCGGCCACCAAACAGGTCAGCTCCCGACGTTATCGTCCACTGGGCCCATGGCCGAAGCCCCCGAAGCCTCACGCGTGTGTGCGCGCATGTGCGTGGTCACCAAAAAATGGTGTCCCCCCCCATGGTTTGATCACGATTTCCGCCCCTGATGTCAATGGTACCTGTTGGTCGGTGCTGTTCAGTTGGGCTGCAGGGCATGTTTCTGTGCTGGATCTCTCTATGACATGACTGTATGACCTGATAGTACAGCCTCCAGTTATGGATGTACCTGTACTACCTTTTGGGGGATGCGGGAGAATTTTGAGAAAAAGCAAATTGAAAGTTGTGAGGACAGGGTTAGAGGAACCAAGCCTGAATAGAGTTGAATTTATTGCCATATGTACACGTCTGGCGAGGTACAGCATAATGATTAGTAAGGGTGTCAGGGGGTTATGGGGAGAAGGCAGGAAAATGGGGTTGTGAGGGAAAGATGGATCAGCCATGATTGAATGATGGAATAAACTTGAAAGGTTATGCAACCTTTTGCTGTGACTGAATGCGCTGCTAAGTTTGCCCAGACTTTGGGATGGAATTGAAGTGACTAAAGATCGGAACATTTCAACCAAGGCGGATGAATCCCTTCACCCCCCAAAATGTCAACTTTGTTTCCTTGGCTGCCGTGATGAATTCCTCTTCTGAATGACCAGAGTAAGGTTTACGATCTGGATATACACGGAATCAAATGAGGCATCATGTTTTCTGGCAGTTGTCTTGTTTGCAGTGTCATTTAAATAGAAGCTTGATACATTCTTAATTTGGATCTGATTATATATTTTCCAGACTTCCCAAGAAAGCTGTGTATTGTATCAGTGGAGCACACTCACTCATACTGTAGGTAACATTTGGTAAGCATAGTTCAAAGTGAGTGATTTAGTACGGATGTGATTCAAAAGATATTGGCACTGGTGGAAAGGAAGTGCGTGATCTCACTTTTGAAAGTATTGCGTCTGCAATGAAAAGTTCTTTATTCGCGAGACATTTGAAGGAAGTTGATGAATATTTGTTTGGTTGGTTGTAAGGTTATAATGAATGGCAATCATGGGTGTTTATTTTCTACCATGGAACTTTCCAAATGAATTAAAAACTTCTGTACAATTTTTTTTAAAAAGGCACCTCTTTTATCATTTCCTGCACAAGGAAACAAGGATTGAAATCCATGCCGTTGCACAAGTGTTTGACAGGTTCACACCAAATTCCTGCTTGAAAGTTGAACGGAAGATCACTGGGTTTTAGACAGTGGAGACAAGACCCTCAATCAAATATGATCAAAGGTGCAATAATGTTTGGAGTCTGATATGACCCAGTGCATTTCTTTCAATGTGGGCTAGAAACATCAGTGTTGTTGTATTTTGCAAAGCTTGTTACAGATCAGAGCGTAGTGTCCCAAAGGTCCACTCAATACATTGCTGATTTTCCAGTGATTAATCTTAATCACACGAATATTGGACGCACCGTACTCTTGGTACTGTTTTGGCTCAATGCGCACCAAGTCCTGTCCGTTTCCATTCAACAAGCCCTGGCTCTGATTTATGAAGCCTCCCTGCAGTTGCCAGCCTTCCCCACAACAAAATCAAGTCTACGTTGGAGAAATGAACCGAGGCAAGCAGCCTTGTGCAAGAAGAGGTCTCGCCACTGGAAAACTGGTTGGATGGCAACATTCTGGACAAATTCCACTTCCTCGAATGAGTCCACTGTTGTCAACTAACCTGGCCCCAGGAGGTGGGTGCTGCATTGTCAGGAGGCTGTAAAGACTCTTTTCCTTCCAGCCTCATCTTCCCAGCCGTCGGATGAGTCTCGACTTGTCCGCCTCTGTGCATTCCTGATTCCTCCCACGCTCATTTATTGCCTGTGCTTTCCACGGATGCCCTAACCTCTGAACTTCCTCCTCAAAACTACTTTAGACTTGCCCAGATATAAGAAACTGCAGATGCTGGCTTCCAAAAATACCGGAGTGCTGGAGTAACTCAGTGGGTCAGGCAGCATCTCCGGAGAACATGGACACTTTGGGTCAGGAACCTTCTGTCTGAAGAAGGGCCCTAACCCGAAACATCACCTATCCACGTTCCCCAGAGATGCAGCCCGACCTGCTGAGCTCCTCCAACACTTTTCACTTAAGTCGCACCGTGAGGCCAAATCATTTGACCAGACATTGAGTTATCAGTTTACTTGATACTTGTGCTATGCTGAGTGGAAATTATTGTTGAAACAAAAAATTACGGATGCTGGTTAATACACAAGAGGTGGCAAAGTGCTGGAGTAACTCAGCGGGTCAGGCAGCATCTGTGGAGAATGTGGGTAGGTGACATGTTGGGTCAGAACCTTCTGCAGATTGTTTTGCTTTAACTGGAAACTATCTTTTGAGCAACCATTATTTGCAATTGCAGAGTCACATTTGTGGATGGCATCTTCATAGAGGAACAACATCACGAGTTTCAGTTCAGCTTGGTCACTTATTTTCATGAAGAAATATTAAAGAGGCATGACTTGTTTTCTTCAGGACATGGGGCTGAGGGGAGGTGATTCGGGATGAAAGTAAGAGGGGTCCACAAGGAATGTATAAGGAGGTATCTAGTAGCCTTGACGTAATGTCAAAAACCAAGGACCGCATGTTTAACATAATTGGTAGAAGGAATAGGGCAGAAGGATGTCTTGGAGTCTTTGCTTCAGACTATGGAGATACAATGGAAACAGGCCTGTCAGGCCACCGGGAACACACCGACCAGCGATCCCCGCACTAGCTCTATCCTACACACTAGGGACAAGTTACACGTTACAGAAACCAATTAACCTACAAACTGGGGTCAAGGAAAGAGCGTTCACGTTCCCAGTTTCACAGAGCCCAGTTTCCACCAATCTTTCCTCCACCACCCACAAGAAGCATAAGTAGCGACAAGACAGACATCATTGTATGCAGATGCCGAGAAGTGTCTTCAGTTCTGGCTGAACAACTGCTAATCTTGTGTGTGTGTGTGGACTCGATATGAAGAAGAACCTGCAACTCTTTTACCTGGTACATCTTTTGGAATGTGGTGGAAACTGGAGCACCGGAGAAAGCCCGTGAGGTAACAGGAAGCACGTGCAAACTCCGCACAAACTGCACCCGAGGTCCGGATGGCACCCGGATGTCTGGTCCTATAAGGCAGCAACTCTACCACTGTGCCCATCAAACGCTCAACCACACTCTTCCTACTCTTATTCTCTTATCTCAGCCTCCCCGGCACCACGTTGTTTACCAGCCGCTCGTCTATAGTCAGGCAATGTACAACAGCCAACAGACCATGCAGCACAAGATGAATGGGAGAAAACAGGAGCACCAGGGGAAACCCATTAGTTCTATGTGACAAGCTCTGCGAGTCAGGCAGCATCTCTGGAGAGCATGGATAGGTGATGTTTCGGGTTAGGACCCTTCTTCACATAGACCCATTAAGTCAATGAGACTTGGTCCGACAGTGACCAACATCAGTGTTGACAACTGGCCTTCAGAGCTCTGAGAGATTCCACAATGGAAAAATATCTTCACACAAAGTGATGTGGGGTCTGGAACTAGACAAAATGTGGAGGAAGGAACTGCAGATACTTGTTTAGACTGAAGATAGACACAAATGCTGGAGCACCTCAGCGGGACTGGCAGCATCTCTGGAGGATCTCCTATTCCTTTTCTTCACAGATGCTGCCTGATCCGCTGAGTTACCGCAGCATTTTAGAGTTTGGAACTTGCTGCCTGAAGGCAGAGACCGTTATCACACTGAAACTGCCCTGAAGACTTCTGAAGATCCATGACTTTCAGGTAACAGTCACAGTCCTGAGAGGTGCATTGAGATTGGGGAGCTTTCGCGACAAGAAAAGACATGAAGAGGTGAAAGGTCTCCATCCCCGTCATTAATTTACATTGAACCTATGGGTGTGTGATTTCAGTCACTAGTGCTAGATAAATCCTCTTTCTCCAATCAACGCCGGTATGTAACTATGTCCTTATTGGAAAGTTAAGGGCGTGTCCCACTTTCACGACCTAATTCACGACCTCTGCCTAGTTTGCCCTTGACTCGTACTTGCAGCATGGTCGTCACGAGGTTGTAGGAGGTCGTAGGTAGGTCGTAAGTAGGTTGTGATGCTAGTCGTAGGTACTCATGGCATCAAGTAGGTCGGGGCGTTTTTCTAGCCTGATGAAAAATGTTCACGAGTAAAAAAGTTTGTGAATTAGGTTGTGAAAGTGGGACAGGCTCTTTAACTTCAGCTTATCTTGTGACAATAAACAGTAGAACGGTGTATTGGCACAACTTAAAGTTTTAAAATTAGATTGATGTATAACAGTCAACAATGTCTCATAATCTGTTATATACTCACCATCGCCCCTTTGGTTACAGAAGGAAGCAGTGACGTTAACCATTCCACTTCCACTCCCTCTCAGTTTTATTGTGGACTGAATTCAGAGCAATGTACTGCAACTACACATGAAGACTGAAGACTTGAAACTTACTGCTGCTGTAAAATTGCAAAGAGCGAACAAAACTTACACATTAGCTGGTTTATTTGGTTAAAGGCAACAGATGTTATGTACTGCGCAGGATTGCACGGTACATGGGTTTAGACAGGATCTATAATAAATGCAGACGTACATACACCATTGCACAAGTACAAACTTACACACATATGTAGAGACATTTCATTGCTCCTTGTCGGGACACATGACAATAAACACACTTGAGTCTTCACACACAATCACGCACATCCTCACACATGCACGCCCACACGGACAAACGCACATACACATGCGTGCCACATGCACATACACATGCGCACACATACACAAACACATGCACACACACAAACACATGCATAAATACACGTGCACACACACAAACACACGCTCACAAACACGCACACACACCCACGCACATACACACCGCACACACACACACGCGCACACACACACGCACGCACACACAGAGACACACGTACAGACACACACACATATACACAGCTAAACACACATACACACACGCGCACACCACACACACACATGCACACACACGCACGTGCACACACACACACACACGCACACGCACACACGCACATACAAACCCACAAATAAACACAAACTACAGCTCATCCATCTCATGGTAAAATGATGGTAATTAATTTTTTTTGTCTCTGGAAAGAACAGCCATTTGCATCCAAGCCACCAGTGACATGAGTGGACAGGGTCCTTCACTGAATGTGTGCCTACAGTGTCTAGGGTGAATTATATCCTTCCTCTGGCTATTTAGTAAACCAATGAGTGACTCCACAGCTCATTGTAACTAAGTAAATGAGGGAGCCTGTAAGAGGTGGTGTTGTGACTGACCTGGAAACGGGGCTTCTGACCAGATCAGTCTCCCCCTCGGTCAATGCTGCATCGATGGTTGGCTCAGTGTTGGTATGTGCATACGGGGAGCAGTCGATGGAAGGGACCTCACAGGCTCTGAAACACAGAGGACACCAGCCAAAAGCATCTTGGCCATTGGAGAAGCCTGCCTCAGTAATGTTTTTACAAAAGCATTGACACTTCATATATCAGGAGAGGTTGTGGTCTCGATGCAAGGCCACTGAACCATGTACATGTTGAACCTTTGTTCCT